>NW_006443124.1:1015900-1032260 GCF_000325575.1 Pteropus alecto
TCTATGTTTAATATGATGGGATGGAGGGTCTTTAATAAATACTATTTTGAAGAAAATGGCATCTATAGAATTTATTTCCCATTAAGGGAACTTAGAATACCTTATTTTTTAAGTATAATTTTTATATTTCAGCAATTCAATTTTTATATTTTTCATATGCTGTATGTTTATGCGTGCAGAGGTCTAGGTAGGTATGTTCTTAAGTAATTCCTAGACTGGTAAAAAGACAACTGAAAAAGAATAGCAGGCTAGAATTTTGCAATGACTACAAAATCTGGCTGATGTTTTAAGGAGGATGTGAATAGGAAAACTGTGAAAAGTCAGCATTTTCTATTTGCCTAGCATTTAAATTTGTAATTTAAATGTAATTTTCTTTCTATAGTTTGCAGTCGGGTACCAGAGGTTGAAAGGAAAAATTTGTCTGTTTCCCTTTGGTTTACACTGTACTGGAATGCCTATTAAGGTAAGATTGCTCTGGAATTGGTTTCTATTCTTTTTAGCTTAGAGCAAATAGAAATATTCAGTTCAAGAGCTTAAAATAGGATTTTCAAATACTGCAATATTGAAGTGTTTTTTTTTTTTTTAATGAATTGAATTTATTAAAGTGAAAATTAAACATTTGAAGAAGTTTTTAAATAAAGGGCACACATTAAAGTTTAAGCGATTTCTAAGTAATTTTGATATCTTTGGTTCTCATATATTCATATTTCTGTTTTAGAATTAGATAATAACTATCAAGTAAAATGCACGGTTTTGAGCATTCGTGACATATTTAGGATGTTGGTATAAAGTAATGAGCATTTCTACCCTATTTTGATCATTTTTACAAATGTTTTCATTTGTTGTAAATTCGTATTAGAAGTAATTATCAATAAAGAATGGGCCAGAAAATGAGAGTTGAAAGGACTCCCTAAATGTTATAGGGTTGGGAGACTTAATTCACATTTCTTCAACCTTTTATTTTGAAAAATGTCAAACCTACAGAAAAGGTAAGAGAATAGTATAATGAACATCCATATACCCTTCACTTTCAGTTAGCAAGTATTAATATTTGCCACAATTACTTTAGTTCTGTCTCTGAATACACGTATAATACATGCATGCTTTTTTCTCTTTGTATGAATTTTTTGAGAGAAAGTTGCAGACATCATGACCTGTTGCCGCAAATACTTCAGCATGTATCTTTTGAGATTAAAGGCATTCTTGGACATCATCACAGTACCATTATCCCCTCTGAGAAATTTGACATTGATATAATATTATCATCCTGATCTAATCTATAGTTAAATGTCTCTAGTTGTCTCAAAATGTCTTCTCTGGCTGTTTTTTACTTTTTATTTTGTGGATCACGCATTGCATTTCGTTATCAATTCTCTTTAGTTTGTCATAGCATTTATGTCTTTGAAGAATCTAGGCCATTTGTTTTATAGAGCGTCCTATATTCTGAATTTTTTATTGTTTCTTCATGATTAGATTTGGCTTAAATATTTTGACAAGAATACTACGTTGGTGAGGTGTACAGTTCCCAATGTATCACATAAAAGGGCATATAGTGACAGTTTGTCTCATTTTAATGACTCTCCCTTTTTTTAATTAAAAAAGTATCTGTAGGATGATACTTTGAGAGCCTCTGAATATCCAGTTACCTAATAACCCAGTGGTTTTATCATCCTTTGATCTATGTTTGTTTTAATTATTGAATCGGTGGTTGTAAAATGGTGTCATTCTTATTTATTAACCGAAATTCTCATAATTCTAACACTGTCTACTTGGTGTCATCTTTGTTTTTGACAATGGACTCATTATGGTACAGTTGAGAAGAGCTGGTTTGGAAAGCTCAGGTTCATATGTAGTTTTGCAGCTTACTAGCTTTATAAGTTTGGATAACTCACCCCTTCTCTGTGTCTGTTTTCTAACTTAATACCTGACCTACCTACCTAGCAGGCTTGTGATGATAATTAATAGAATATATATGACATTAATCATTAAGTTGAGGAATGCTATTATAAATGTTAGTCAAAATGATAACCCATTATATCATATATCCTTGTACTTCTAATGCAAGGATATAGAATACTGTAGTGAGTACTCTGGGTGTTAAATAAATGCTGAGTAAATGAAGTAAAATACTAATTTATAAATTAGTAAATTTGGAGGTACATGATTTGTATCATTTGAGCTTTCTATAATGATCCCCTTATATATAGATGTATTACAGAAATTTCAGAGTCAATTTTAGTTGGCCATAGGAGCGACAATAAAAACCAGATTGTTTTGTGCTGTGAATTTTGAATTTTGCTATCTCTAATGTTTGTTATAGGCATGTGCCGATAAGTTGAAAAGAGAAATAGAGCTGTATGGTTGCCCCCCTGATTTTCCAGATGAAGAAGAGGAAGAGGAAGATGTTAAAATAGAAGATATAAAAATTAAGGATAAATCTAAAGGAAAAAAGGTTTGGTAGTTGATTATGCTCATTTTGGTTGAAGTCTTATATTTATGTTTGTCTGACTCCTATGTGCATTCCAAGTACTAGAACAGCATATATATTTTTTAAAAAGTTTATGAAAACACTGGCTTCACTTCAGCACCCTGGGACTCATTCTAGCATTCTCCCTTTGCCTGTTTGTGACTTTTTTCTCCAACAGTAACCTGACTTATTATTTACGATATATTTATTTTTTTGTTCGGTTCTAGTATACTAATAGTTTCAGAATTGCTAACCTATAACCCTGGGAGAAACAATTTTACTAACTGAAGGACAGTATTTGTATATAGTTCTTTTTATCTTTTAGTCAAGATACTGTTTTCCAAAGTTATTTCCAAAGCTCCTTTCTCATCCCCTTCAGTGTGGTTATGTCATATGTTTATGTTTGTTAAACTGTATTCCATCCGGGGTTCTTCCAATATCTTGGCTGATTTTTTTAAAATTCACTCATTGTCATGGATAGTTGTATTGGTTTGACAAATGCATTGAGTCATGTTTCTACCACAGTATCTTAAAGACTTGTTCCATCACTCCCGAAATTCCTTGTCCTGCCTTTTCATAGTTTTAACAACCTTTTGCCTACCTCTAAACTCTGGCATTTGTTTGCCTTTTTGGTACTGGTAAAGACTGGAAAATGAGGAAACTTATGAGTATGATATAAGCTAAAATAACTTAAAAAGACAGATGTGGTATAGGGAGAAAGGAAATAGAGAAGGCTTGATACTAAAATCTCATCTTTGTGGTGATAGTTCTTTGTAGTTCCACTCATTTAGTAGTTGTCCTTGGTATCAGAGTTTTGGTGATTATCAAACTGTACAGTTTGGCAGGCAAAACAGTACATCTAAATCCTGCTGCAATCTGACATATCAACAGCATTGATTTGGAATTTAAAAAATTACCAAAGGGGATCATTCACTTTAGTTACTGTGGTCCTGGAATTCATTAACAAGTTGGTGTTGTTCTTGATGGAGTTTGTTTTTGCTGGCTCTTTTCAGAGTAAAGCTGCTGCTAAAGCCGGATCTTCTAAATACCAGTGGAACATTATGAAATCCCTTGGTCTGGATGATGAAGAGATAGCCAAATTTTCTGAAGCTGAATATTGGCTTGATTATTTCCCACCCCTGGCTATTCAGGATCTAAAGAGAATGGGTGTGAAGGTATGCCCATCACTCCCATAATTTAAGAAGATATGAGGAAATTTTATGGTTACATGAGCTTTGGACCACCTCTTAATTTAGAATAATATATTCAACTTGAATTCCACTAATGAATTGGTACTATTATTGTCAGATTAGAACCTAGTGGGTTGATGTAAACAATGAAATACTTAAATATTTGTTGTATTGAAATGTTATATTGATACACTAGCAATTAATAGAAAGGAACTCTAGTCAAAGAATATGAAGAAGACAAAGTTTAACTTGAACATTTAGGAATACATAAAGGTATTAAGTGTTTTTTTTTTTAAATTTATTATTATTCCTATATGTTTAATATATAAATGTGTGTTTAAAAACACATATAAACACAAATTAATGTAATAATTGTGATTACATATTTAGTATTTGGTACTTGAAAAAATTAAAAAAAATATTTGGTATAATTCTTAGTTGGAAAATAAAGAGTAGAAGAGTAATTGATTCATGGGAATTCTTATTCATAGAGACTACAAAATTCTTAAAAATTTTCCTCTCTCTATCTGTAGGTGGACTGGCGTCGTTCCTTCATCACCACTGATGTTAATCCTTACTATGATTCATTTGTCAGGTGGCAGTTTTTAACATTAAGAGAAAGAAACAAAATTAAATATGGGAATCGGTGAGTTTGTTGTCCCTTAGTATAAAAGCAAAAATCATACAATTCCTGCATTGTAATTCAGTGCCCCATAGACTACTTTTTTTCTTTATCCTTTCTCTTTTTATGAGTTTTTTCTTTTTGTTTTCTTGTATCCTTTGTTTTCCTTTTTGGCTTGCCAGTTTCTAATTTCTCTGAGCGCTTAGTGTTTATGACAAATAGAAGCAGGGAGAATAGAAGTATTGTTTTTTATGATCTCACAAAAGATTCTGTTCGGTATTCCCGGCCAAGCAGAAAAATAATAATTTTATTTGTGTTTTATTTATTCTTTTGTTCTATAAATTGTTTTAAGATCCTTCCTTGATTATGTGGATTAATTAAACGGTGTTTGCATTTCATAAGTGAATTTATATTTTATAATCTTTTGTTTCATACTACAAAGTGCATATTTTTCAGTGGTATTACCTTTGATGAAGGCAGAAAGCTTTCATTAAACTAGGTTGGCCATGGAACTAATGTCTACATAAATAATGGATGTAGACATTTGCTCAGTTTTAGTTAGAAGAAATATTGTAAGATGTTAGCAGCAACACTAGCAAATATGTTAGGATAAAACTTGTATCTTATAATAATATTTGCCACTATTTTTTAGGTATACTATTTATTCTCCAAAAGATGGACAGCCTTGTATGGATCATGACAGACAAACCGGAGAGGTAATGATTAGTGACATAGAGTAGCTATTGTTATTAATTTTTTGTATGGCCATAGAGTTTAAGAAATACATCAGAAGCCTAAAAAATAACTTTATTCCAGTGCTGAGGTATATAGTTTTGATACACTCTGGTGGCTGTGAAGAGGGAGGCAGAATGTCATTAGAGGTACCTATATCTTGCTATTCTAAGAGTGGTCCTAGATCAGTGGCATTAGCTTGTGATGGAAAAGCAGTTTTGAACCTCACCCCAAAATTGCTGAATCTGAATCTTTGGAGGTGGGGCCCAGGAATTTGTCTTTTAACAAGCTCTCAGTGTGATTTGTATGCATGCTAATGTTTGAGAAACACTGCGTGGGAAATACACTGCTCTAAAAAGAAAGCATGGGGAAAGGTAATTAGATATGTGGCTAACTGACGTACACAGATTCCATTTATATTTGCTTTGATTACGTGCCTACTTGCTTATTTCCAAAGTACTTCTGGCCATGCATGACATCAGTTCACTCTACATTCTTGTAGGACACATTTGTGACATCATTCCTTATAATACTTAAGTGAAGCAAGGGTAAGCGATTTGCCTAAAGCCTTGGCACAGTAAACCACCAACAGTGTCGAGATCTGAAATTAGGAGTCCCAGTGAGTGTGTCATTCTTTGTTACCACCTATAAACACATTTATAGTTTTATGACTACTTTTCAAAATCAGCCTTCAATTATGATGTAACTTATCTGATAGAAGTGAGAATTGATCAAAATTTTGGAAGACTTCAGAAGGCCCAGTTTATTGACTATATTATATTTTATTTTAATATTATATAACATATTTTAATATAGTCAATAGTAGCAATATTCTAAATTTCAGTAGTACATGACAGTTTTTCAAAGCATTTTCCTATTCATTATCTTACGTGATTCTTATGTGAGGCGTAGCAGAGTTATTTTATGGATGAGGAACTGAACGCTCAAAGAGATTGTCATTTCCTTGGGTCAAGTGGTTAGTAAGGGCCCAAGCTAGATTTCGATTACATGTTATCTGACCCCTGGTCCATTGTATGTCTGTGATGACTGCTCTGTGGCATTGGTATCTTCTGACTCTCATTTGGGCAAAAAAAATACTTTTTAATCTGATTACTGCAAATCACTTTTTTTTCCTGTCCTCCCCTCTAAGGGGAGCAAACCATCCTTACTCGTTGGAGTCTGGGCCTCCTTTTCTATTTCTGATAGGGTAGAAAGGCCATCTCCCAGGTATCTTCTCACACATTAGACTTCCATGTAGATATGGTCAGTACACCGCTGGCACATTGGAAGAAATAGTTATTTTAACAATGCAAGAACTCATCTTAGAAATTTGAATCAGCTCTCCCACATAGATTAGTAAGTTTAATCCAAATCTTTTTTGTGGGTTTTTTTTTTTAGGGTGTTGGACCTCAGGAATATACTTTAATCAAGTTGAAAGTGCTTGAGCCATACCCATCCAAATTAAGGTAGGTTTGTCAAAGAGTTATTACATGATCTTTTTGAATATCAGATAGTTGTGATAGAATCCATAGCATTTTTTGCATAAATATATCTTTTTTCTTCTTAGTGGCCTGAAAGGCAAAAATATCTTCTTGATAGCGGCTACTCTCAGACCTGAGACCTTGTTTGGACAGACAAACTGTTGGGTTCACCCTGATATGAAGTATATTGGTTTTGAGGTGGCGAATGGTGATATATACATCTGCATCCAAAGGGCTGCCAGGAATATGTCATACCAAGGCTTTACCAAAGACAGTGGCGTGGTGCCTGTTGTTAAAGAATTAATGGGAGAGGTAAGTTGGGTAGCAGACTTTTAGAGCATAAATTTGCAGGGAAAATTTCAACAACGAAGCTTAAGCAAAGAGCATTTAAGAAAACTTTTTCGTTGAAGCATACATATAGTCAAATGTGTAAATCATAGTGTATATTTTGGTGCATTTTCAAACGTGTACATTCATGTAAGCTGCACTCAACTCAAGATATAGAACAGTTCTGCTCCAGAAGGCGCTCATGTCCATTTCACTGTCAGTACTCATCTTCTCCCATTGCTTAGCTGTGCCACAGCTTACTAACCATTCTCTGTTATGGATATTTGAATTGTTTTCTGACTTTTTCTGTTACCAAGCATTGCCTATATCATTAGTTCATGATGTTGAAGTTCTATCTGAGAAGTTTTTAGGAAAGTATTAATGACACAAATTTTTAACTGTTAATAATGCAGCTTCTTTCCACTTAAAATTTGCTTAAAATCTGCTTAAAATTTGAGCAGATTCCTGAGTGAGGAAAATGGGTAATATAAATTAAAAAATAGCTTTCAACCTTTAAGACTTAGAATATTTAGCCTTCACCCATATGACTGTAAATTCTGTAAAAGTAGCTTATCTATATGAATAATGTGGGATGGTTAGGAACCGTGTGGAATTGAAAAGTGCATTTCTTAGTTAAACAGAGTTGTGAGCTGTTTGTTGTATTTTAGAATATGGGTCCAGTATTGTTGAATCTTTTGTTTTTTTTTTAAGAGAAACCAGATGTACCTTTTTAATTCGATTTGTCTTCCTAATTATTTAAAATGGATATATAGTATTCTATCTTGTAGAAGTCTCATTTATTTAATAATCTTTCTATCATTTAAAGTTTTAGTTTCCAGGTTTTGCTTGGATAATTAATACAGCATTGGGCAGACTTCTCGAAAAAAAAATCTTTTTTCCTCTGAGATAAATTCCTAGGATTGGATGGCTTGGGTCCAAGTTCTGTGAACATTTTTGTGGCTCTTGCTAGGGATTCCTATATTGTTTTCCTCAAGAAGTACAATGTCACCAGCTATGTATTAGTGTACTAATATCTTCACAACCTCATCAGATTTGGATATTGTAATTATTTACAGTTATTTTTGGTTTAGATTGTATAAAAGAATTAGTTTTGTTCTCTTTCATATATTTTTGATTACTCGCTTCTTGAGACTTAAAATATTAACTTTTTTTTAATGGTTAGAATAAATTTGTTCACTTTTTATGCTGATCTTTCTTTTACACAGGAAATTCTTGGTGCATCAATTTCTGCTCCTTTAACATGTTATAAGGTGATCTATGTTCTCCCAATGTTCACCATTAAGGAAGATAAAGGTAAATAGTTTATTTCTTTATAGAAATACAATGATAATCACATTCTGGCTGTATTAATTCTACACTCTTTTTATAAGGTACCGGTGTGGTCACAAGTGTTCCGTCTGACTCCCCTGATGATTTTGTTGCCCTCAGAGACTTGAAGAAAAAGCAAGTGAGTATCTGAATTTCACATTCTTATTTCCTCTTCATCATCTGATTGTTTAGTACTGCTGAACTACACTGTGAGATTAGGCTAAAAAGCTGTGCATGTATTTTTGAACTGCAATCTCTAACTTGTTTCTTCATGTTTATATGTTGTCCTGTGGTTTGAATTTTGAATATAACATTTCATAGAATGTCTTTTTTCTATTTTTTAATTTTTTAATTTTAATTTTTAAAATTTATTTATTTTAAAGACTATATTTTGGAGCAGTTTTAGGTTTACAACAAAATTGAGAGGAAGGCAGAGATTTCCTATATACCCCCTGCCCCAGCATATGCATAATCTCTCGGTTACCAACATCACCAGAATAGTGCATTGTTTTACCAAGGATAAACCTCCATTGACACATCATAATCACCTAAAGTTCATAGTTTACCTTAGATTTTACTCTTGGTGTTGTATATTCTGTGAGTTTGGACAAATGTATAATGTGTCCATCACTAATAATCATACAGAATATTTTCACTCCTTAAAAATCCTCTGTGCTCTTCATACTGTATGGTTGGAATCATATTGTATGTAGCCTTCTCAGATTGATTTCTTTCACTTAGTTATATGCATTTAAGGTATCTGTGTCTTCATAGCTTGATAGCTCATTTCTCCTTGTGCTGAATAGTATTCTGTTGTCTGGATATACCACGGTTTGTTTATCCATTCACCTACTGAAAGACATCTTGTTTGCTAAGAAGTTGGTTGGCAGTTATGAATAAAGCTTATATAAACATTTGTGTGCAGGTTTTTTGTGTAGACATAACTTTTCGGCTCTTTTGAGTAAATACCAAGGACTGTGATTGCTGGATCATATGATAAGAGTGTGTTTAGTTTTGTACGAAACTGCCAAACTGTCTTCCAAAGTAGCTTACCATTTTGCATTTCCATCAGCAATGTGTGAGAGTTCCTATTGTTCCACCTCCTCACCAGCATGTGGGGCTGTCAGTGTTCGGGATTTGGGCCATTTTAATAAGTGTGTTAGTGGTATTTCATTGTTCTTTTAATTTTTATTTCCCTGATGACATATGGTGTGGAGCATCTTTTCATATGCTTATTTGTCATCTGTACATCTTTGGTGAAGTGCGTCTGGTAAGGTCTTTGGCTCATTTTTTAATCAGGTTTTTTTTTTTCTTATTCTTGAGTTTTAAGAGTTCTTCATCTATTCTGGATAGCAGTCTTCTATTAGATGAATCTTTTATAAATATTTTTTCCTGGTCTGGCTTGTCTTATACTTCTCTTGGTATTGTCTGCTGCACAACAGAAGTTTTTAATGAAGTCCAGCTAATCAATTATTTCTTTCATGGATTGTTTCTTTGGTGTTGTATCTAAAAAGGCATCACCATACCCAAGGTCATTTAGGTTTTCTCTATGTTATATCTTCTAGAAGTTTATAGTTTGGAATTTTAATCTAGTCTGTGATATATTATTGTGAGTTCATTTTTGTGAAGGGTATAAAGTCTGTTTGGATTCATTTTTTTTTTTTTGCATGTGTATGTCCAGTTGTTCCAGCAACATTTGTCGTTCTACTGTATTATCTTTTCTCCTTTATCAAACATACATTGATTATATTGCTGGGGGTCTATTTCTGGGCTCTTTATTCTGTTCCATTGTTCTATTTGTCTCTTCCTTCATTAGCACCAAAACGTCTTGATTACCATACTTTTATGTCTTGAAGTTGAATAGCGTCAGTCATGCAGCTTTGTTCTTCAGTATTTAGTTGTCTATTCTGGGTCTTTTGCTTTTCCATATAAACTTTAGAATTAGTTTGTCGATATCCATAAAATAACTTGCAGGGATTTTGACTGGGATTGCATTAAAACTGTAAGTCAAGTGGGGAAGAACTTACATCTTGAAAATATTGAGTCTTCCAACCTATGAACCTGGGATATTCCTTCATTCTTTTTTAGCTTTTTGATTTTGTTCATCAGAGTTTTGTAGTTTTCTTTATATACATCTTATATATATTGTTAGCTTTTCACCTAAGTATTTAATTTTTTTGAGTGCTAATGTAAATGGTATTGTATTTTTAATTTTAAATTCCACTTGTTCTTTCTTGGTAGGTAGGAACTTTTGTACATTAACTTATATCCTGCAACCTTGCTATAGTTGCTTATTCTAGGAGTTTTTTGTTGATTTTTCTTTGGATTTTCTGCATAGATGATTATGCCAATCTGTATAACTTTTGCATTAGCAAGAACATCCAGTGTGATGTTGAAAAGGAGTGGTGAGAGGGAACATCTTTGTTTTATACCTGATCTTAGTGGAAAAGCTTCAAGTTTCTCATCATTAAGTATGATGTTAGCTGTAGATTTTTTGTAGATAGTCTTTATGAAGTTGAGAACGTCCCTCTCTAGTTTACTGAGAGGTTTTTTTTTTAATCATGATGGGTATTGGATTTTGTCAAATACTTCTTTAAAAATTACATCTGTTGATATATGATTTTCTTTAATTTGTTGATGTGATGGATTTCATTAAACTTTTGTAAAAGTTTTTTGACATTCACAATTTCATTGCAACCTAGAATATAAACCTCACTTTCAGTGGTGTATGCGAGTGAATTTTTCCTTTTTGGTTGTACAGTTTCATTATTTAAGCCATTTGCTAAAACTGTCGTACTTTTAAAAGTCCTAGATCCCATCTGGAGATATTTGGTTAAGTTAAAAAATTGCTCTGTATGGATAGAAAAAATAATAGTTTAAAAAAGAATAGTTTAAACTCCTAGAACTAATAAGCAATTATAGCAAGGTTGCAGGATACAAAAATGTACAAAAGTTCCTACTTACCAAGAAAGAACAAGTGGAATTTAATAATAGTTTTAAAAAAGGTTGCTTCTCTCAGTGATTATGTCAGTAAAGTGTTGATCATTAATGTTAACTTGCAAATATTTTTGCAGGCTTTACGAGCCAAGTACGGGATTAGAGATGACATGGTGTTGCCATTTGAGCCGGTGAGTACATAGACGATTCAGGATATTCATAGCCATCTCTTCATCAGAGGAAAAAGAGCTAACACTGTCCTTGTAACAAAATTAAATAATTAGTGGAGTGTGGAAGTAAGAGGGACGGTGCTGAAGAATTTACTTTAACTTGATATCTGCTGTGGCAGATAAGAGTGAGAGAAAAACTAACAAGCATTTGCTTAGCACCTGGCACCTGAAATTCTGGATCAAACAAAAAGCTTTTAGCATCACCAATTTTATAGTAGTTTATTTTGCTAGTTTGGCCGATTTCCAGGCTTCTGAAGACAACATTTTGCCATGTTACTCATGAATGTTTATGTTTTGATATTAGTGCCTGCAAAAGAAAACAATTAAAATTACTAACAAATAACTTTCATGAAAAACTCAGAAGACTTATTAGAAACCAAAAACAAGACACTCCATGAATTTAGTTGTTTGCATAATTTTGCTAGTTTTAGTGTTAATTATTTAGTTAATCGTATGCCACTGGAGGATTGAGAGCTGGGGAAGGTGTGTGTGTAAAAAGGAAGGACAATGTGGGATTTGGTACACAGAATTTGGGTAGTTCCTGTGGCGAGAATGAAGACAAATTCACAGTTTGATGTTAGTTACTTTGTGATTATCTCGTATATGGTACTGCTGTAACGATACATAAAATCTAAAATGACTTCATTGGGCAATACAAGCAAAAGGACTCTGCCCCATAGGGCTGTGTTTGTGTTCATTCAGTGTGAATAAATTCCTGACATCGCTGTTCTTTGTAGGTGTCAGTCCTTGAAATCCCAGGTTTAGGAGGTCTTTCTGCTGTAACCATATGTGATGAGTTGAAAGTTCAGAGCCAGAATGACCGAGAAAAACTTACAGAAGCAAAGGAGAAAGTATATCTAAAAGGGTTTTACGAAGGTGTAAGTAATAGTTTTTTATTGTTTTTATTTGATTCACTCCATGCTCTCTGGTTTTCTTCTTAACGATTTAAAAAGTATATACAAAATTCAATGGCCATATACCGATCTAAGACAGATTAATGAAATTAATAAGAGATTGTATTCTTCTATTTCCAAATTACTTTAATCTTTTTTTTTTTTTCTTGGCTAATAGCACTTACAGATATTACATTTTTGTGCCCTTTAGGACTCTCTTAAGGAATGAATTTCTTGAGAAGATATTTAAAGTTAGTTCATATTATTATGCAGTGAACTCCACAGGTTTATTGCACAGACAATAATACTTGGTCCTTTCTTTTGCTCTTTAAATTAAGAAGTTCATATTTTAAATATGTAGTTTTATTCAGTTTATTAATTTACTTGTTAATGCCTACTAGTGACAGATGGGCCCAACAAACATGTTCTGAACCTCTTTCCTCCTTAATTGTGGCTGTGTTAATGTGGCTTATTACATTTAAATGGAAAGAAGACTATTCTAGAGAAAGTAAAAATTCAATTATTAGTGGCTTGAGGTTAAAATGAAGATTTTTAAGGACATAAATTAGAATGTTTTTTATTTTTACCTTTACTCTTATTTTTCTTGATAAACAAGATTTGATTATATGTCTTTTTTAAGTGACTTACTACATTGTGGGTGATGATAAAAGTCAATACTTATGTAGTACTTATGTATTATTTAAATCTCAAAATAACCTCGTGAAGTAGGCACTGTTATTCCTATTTTACAGACGAAGAAATTGAGGCACAAAGAGGTTAAGTAATTTACCCAAGATCATCCAGATAGCCAGCCAGTGACAGAATTGAGATTCAAAGTAGGCAACTTGGTTCTAGGATTTATGCTCTTAACCACTGCACCATATAATGATCAAGAAATAAGATTTCACAGTGATGAATTAAACAGATATAAAGCATTTTGGTATGTTAGAGGATTGGAAGGTCAAAAAAGAACATATGTCTTTCACTTAAGATAGAAACTATTTGAGAGATACACAGGAGTCAGGTAGATGGATGTCAGTGTCAGCTGGAAAGAGGATTGTGAGTTAGAGCTCTGACAACGGTGGGCAAGCTAATACTTTGCCCTGGAATTAAATTTCCCCACTAAGTAAAAGGCAGAGTTGAAAAATAATAGGCCTTCCTCTAAGAGCCAAGCTTATCAGATGGCCCAGCAAAGAAGAATGCTTGCTGGCAACAGGCGGATTTGGAAAGAGAAGCTGAAATGGACTGAGCAGAGTGTGCTCAGTTTCTTCTCCCAAAGCCTTTAAGAATGAGGTGAGTTGGTATAGTTGGTATAATGGAATTCTCACCACATAGAAATCTGAGAAGTATGTTCAATGATAGCTATCCTAGTTATACTAAAAGAAAAAAAAGCATGTTATAAATATTAGTTGTCCAAGCTGTGCCAAAATAAGTTATGGTTATAAATGTGATAAATTTCACCCTAAAATATTTCGATCTGGTGAGTGGAAGTAAATTTAATTAGGGACAAGTTTGGTGAGCAACTCAAAGTAAATTTTAATTATTTCGTATGTGTTTTTTTCCCCATTTCTCATCCTTTTAGATAATGTTGGTGGATGAATTTAAAGGACAGAAGGTCCAAGACGTAAAGAAGACTATTCAGAAAAAGATGATTGACGCTGTACGTGATAGGCTGTTCTCTGAAGGCTGTTTTAGGAAAAGAGCTTTTAGTTAATTGATGGACTTTATGGTGTTAATTAGCAATGAGTCTGTAGTAGAATTGGAGCTATACTAAAGATAGCATTTAGTTTCGTAGCAGAAAATAGACCTATTTAGCAGTTCCTTCAAGTTGAGCTTCCCACCTGTAACACTGATGAAAGTAGTAATCTAAAGTTAGGATGTTTTCTACCAGTGGTCATTTGAAATATTAGTAGTTACAATTCTCTCTTTCTATAGTGCTTTACTTTTTACTTTCATCCTTTTCCTCCTCTATCTTCATTTTAACTTTCTTCTATTGAGCTACTTAACTACTTTTCAAAATTTTATTCTTGACAATTATATGTACCCATAACCCAGAGAGACAATGGTCTGTAAGGCTTATTAAAATAAAAAAGCAGCAATTTCCTTTTTATCTTTCCACATTCTCTTAAATTTCTAATTGGAAGGGCTCACTTCAACTATTTTAGTTTCTTTAGATGCTATTCTGCTTTTGTGGATGTGAAATCTGCTTTTTTTTTTTTTTTAAATTGAGATATAATTGACAGGGATGTGAAATCTTAATCTCTTATTTCTCCGAGGAGGAGTTGATGTTTAAGAGTGGTTATAAAAAGGTGATTGGAACCTTTTGAGATATTGGTAAGGCTTGTCACTGGGCTTCACTGGGGGAGATCTGGAAGGGCTATTGACCTCCATCTCTCTTATAGATCTCTAATCTAGATGTAGTATAATTTTCTGATTTTATTTTTCAGTTTTAGTTCATACTGGTTGCTTCCTGTTCTGGTACACAGGTGTCATCTGGGATGTTTCTTGCCATTAATGTTTCCTTTGCTTCTCTTGACTTGGATATCCTGTTTCCTTCATTCTCTGGCTTCTTTCTTATTTATTCTCTCATTTTGGTGAAGCTCTGCCTTTAGTAGCTTTTCTAAGAATGGCTGCTAGGAAGGTAAATTGCAGCCTTTCATGTCTGAAATCTCTTTATCCTATTTCATTTGCCCTTGATTACCTAGTTATAGAATTCTGGATTGGAAATAATTTTCCCTTAAAATTTTGAGGGCATTACCCATGGTATTCTAGTTCAGTGACTATTGAGAAGTCAATAAGCATTCTGGTAATAAATGATCTTTTGTAAGTGACCTGTGTTTTCCCCTCTTCTGGACACTTGTAGAATCTTTCTCCCAGTATTCTGAAATTTCATGATGATTCGCTTTAGTTTAGGTCAGTTTTTATTCATTCTTTTGGATGCTTGTTGGCTCCTTCAATTTGAAAACTTATATGCTTAATTTGGGGAAAATTTCTTGACTTTTTCTTTATTTCATCTGTTTTTATTCTTTATTTTCACTTTGTGAATTCTTACTATTCAGGTATTGGATTTCTTAACACTCTAGAAGTCCTTTTGCCTTTCTTTTTCTCTGAGTTTTTGTTTGTTGTGTGTTTTTATATCTGTTATTTGTGTGTATGTGCATGTGTATGAATAAATAAAAATTTCCAAGGATCCATTTTAAAAATCTTGGATGGAAAATTTCAAACTTATAAAAAAGTGGAGAGTAGTATGATGAATTCTTATATACATCCTTAGCAGTTATCAACTCAGGACCAATTTAAGAGCTTATTCTTGTTTTCTGACTGATCCTTTTTTATAGGATGCTATTCTGCTTTTGTGGATGTGAAATCTGTTATTTTTTTTTAATTGAGATATAATTGACAGGGATGTGAAATCTTAATCTCTTATTTCTCCGAGGAGGAGTTGATATTTAAGAGTGGTTATAAAAAGGTGATTGGAACCTTTTGGGATATTGGTAAGGCTTGTCACTGGGCTTCACTGGGGGAGATCTGGAAGGGCTGTTTGGGCCTTGGGGAAGCCTTGATGTTAGTTAGGTCTTCTTGGGTTCTTGAATTCCCCACAGAAGATTCTTCTCACTGGCTTAAAAGGTCTAAGCTAACAGCATTCTGGAAGCCGAAGGGGAGAATACTGCTAGTGCGAGTGCCAACGTCCAGTATGCTGGCTTTCACTTAGTCCCTATTTTCACTGTGATGCCCATATCCTTAACTTTGTCTCTGGTTGAGAGACACTTTTATCTTCTCTAGAGAGTAAACCTGTATTGTTTTGTTGGCACAGGAAAGGGCAGTTGCCTGTCTGTGTATAGTGTGGGATTAGAATATCTGCCAGCAATTCCTGAGTCTTTTGGAGATTTTACAATGCAGACTGGATTATCAGCATTCTCTACTGCTGGCTTAGAATTCAACTAGCTTTTTCAATCTGCTAATAATACAGTTATCACTCATCCTGCTTTTTAGTTTCCAAATTTTGGTGGATATTGTTTCTTTTCCCATTCTCCTTGTCTTTGTAGTTTCATACCATTAAAAAAAATCCTGTTCATTGTTTTTTTATCGGAATTTTGAGGAGTGAAGTTAAATGTCTGTTTTTAATTTACTACCGTTAAAAATCCAAGCTAT
>NW_006443124.1:1032270-1056861 GCF_000325575.1 Pteropus alecto
AATTGCATTAAACCCACAGCAATGAATATTCATTTATGAGTAATGTTGAATATTATTTTAAAAATTATCCTAGCTTAACAAGTTTAGGATCATAATACATTAAGAGATATTTGGTAAAAAATAAAATTCATGATCAGTTTTCTAGTGGGAATTTTTAATGACAGTATAAGTCTTTAGTAACAATATTTTCTGTGTTTAATTTTTATGCATCTATTTTTTAAAAAGTTTCATGCATTTAATTTTCCATTTTATTATATTGTTATTATAACAAGGATAACCTCTAAACCATAGGACGAGAAACAATAAAACATCTTTCATTTTTCACTGAAGAGGAATAATCTCTACCTAGGGAAGGTGATCCACTTGCTGAAGATGCATGCCGTTTCAAAAGCAAGTGTTATATAGAAAATAGGGCAGATAACTTTAGCCTAGAAAGAAAGAAGATAAAATGAAAATGTGGGATTTTGATTATTGGTGGTACAGTATTTTTTTTTTTTTTTTTTATTCCCAGTGTGGGACAATATTTTTATTTTTAATTTTTAAAAAGAAACATTATACTTATTTAAGGCTTACAGCATGATTTGATATACATATAAACGGTGAAATGATTTCTGTAATCAAGCTAATTAATATATCTCCTCACATAGTTACCATTTATTTTATGTGTGATGAGAGCACCTGAAATCTGTTCTCTTAACAAATTTCCGGTTTTGAGTACAGTGATATGGCATTTTTAAAAGTTATTTTTATTACCCTTGAGACATAGAGATTGACTTGATTTAATATCTGATATATTTTTATTTACTTTCGTTTAGGGAGATGCACTTATTTATGTGGAACCAGAGAAACAAGTCATATCCCGGTCTGCAGATGAATGTGTCGTGGCCTTGTGTGACCAGTGGTTAGTCTCTCTTATAGCAAGAAGAAGTTTTCTTCAGTCACTTTGCTTATCCTTTTTGACCTTTTTTTTTCTAACCAATTGTGCACTCCCAGGTACTTGGATTATGGAGAAGAGAACTGGAGAAAACTGACAACCCAGTGCTTGAAGAACCTGGATACGTAAGATGGGAGAAGGGAAGTGATGAGGGAAGGGAAAGGAGATGAGAAACGTGGAGGACAGTAAAGGTGAAGAGAAACACTTTATTTTTTACTCTCCAGATTCTGTGAGGAGACGAGGAGGAATTTTGAAGCTTCCTTAGATTGGCTACAATCACATGCTTGTTCAAGAACTTACGGTCTAGGTGAGCAAACTTCAGATTTTTCTATTTGAATGACTTTGCCAGTTACACAAATTAACGCTTTTACCTGGTCCTCTCTCTTCTATTGTTTTTCTAAATTGGGATTGGGAGGTTTAGTCTAGAGGGTGAGGGGAACTAGGATGTGGTCCCCTACCATCTACCTCGTGGTAGAAATGTGCCCCCTCTAACCCACATACCTTTTATGTTGTGACCTTTTTATGGAAGTTTCAAGTGCTTCAACCATTTTGCTTTTTATTTACCATTTTATTTTTATTAATTATTCAAGTAGATTTAAGAACTTTCTGAATAATAGCTTTGTAAATGCTATAGGCCTGTTCTTGAAAGTAGATTCTGTAGATGAAGTATCTCTTAGGTCTCACATGCATTTGCTTTCTTCTTTTTATCTTTCAGGTACTCGTCTGCCTTGGGATGAGCAGTGGCTGATTGAATCACTATCTGATTCCACTATTTACATGGCGTTTTATACCGTGGCACACCTGTTGCAGGGGGGTAACTTGCGTGGACAGGCAGAGTCTCCACTGGGCATCAGGTTGGTAAATGGCTAAGGGAAAGAAGTTTGTCAGGAAGAGATATGATCTTTTGATTTATGTTTTGAAGCTTCGTTTTTTAAATATTTAGTTTTTATAAGAATTCATTTAGTCTACAGCTATGCTACCCTGAACGTGCCCGATCTCATCTGATCTCAGAAGCTAAGCAAGATTGGGCCTGGTTAGTACTTGGATGGGACACCACCTAGGAAGACCAAGTGCTGTAGGCATTTAAAAATAAAAGAATTCATTTAGCAGGATTTTATCCCAATGGTTTTACTTTTTTGCTATTGAACTGAGAAAAAGTAATCGATAGCCCCTTCTCTTATTATTATCCAGTCTTCATTCTTATGGTAGTCTGTTGTCCTTATTTGCTACTGTCACCACATTAATATTCCTAGTTCATAGTTAGATTAAAATACTGATTCTTTCAAAGAAATTACATATATAGTTATTATTGTTTATTTGTTTTATTTTTAATATAGACCACAACAGATGACCAGGGAAGTTTGGGATTATGTTTTCTTCAAGGAGGCTCCATTTCCTAAGACTCAGATCCCAAAGGAAAAATTAGATCGGTTAAAGCAGGAGTTTGAGTTCTGGTATCCTGTGGATCTTCGAGTCTCTGGCAAGGATCTTATTCCAAATCATCTTACATATTACCTTTATAATCATGTGGCTATGTGGCCAGAACAAAGGTGAGTGCTAAAAAAGATGGGGACTGGATTTATTACTTACTGATAGGGGTGTCCTGTGGCTTTAATTATATAAGGAGTTATTGTGTAGGATATAGATTTATCAGTTACACCAGCATCAGGTATCTATACTTATTTATTTTTTAATTTATACAAAGATACAACATTGTAGACACTATTTTGTCTCTTTTTTTTATGTAATAACATATTTCTAAGATCTTTTTATATCCATATATATAGCCCTGCCTGTATTGTTTAAATACTTACATAGTAGTTCACTATATGCCTATACCATAGTTTATATAACTAGTCCTTTATTAATAGACACTTCCGTTTTCATTTGTGTCCTGTTATGAATAAGACTTAGTAAAATATTCTTGTACATTTGTCATAGCAAACTTTTATGAATCTTTTAGCATTGACTCCAGAATTTTAAGCCTAAACCTTAAACTTTAAATTTTATTTTCTGTCTTTAAACATTTATCCATGAAGGGACAAATGGCCTGTAGCTGTGAGAACGAATGGACATCTTCTCCTCAACTCTGAGAAGGTAAGGCTCATTGCCTCTTTTTTTTTTCTTTTTTAAATATAAGAGCTATTTATTGAGTTCTTGATGCACAAGAGTAAAAGTCTTTGATTACAAAGACACATAAGACATGGTCTTGAACCTCACGTGGTTTCTGGCTAAGGGGATCGGATGGGGCAGATGATACAGCATATAGTGCCTGTTCCCATTAATAAAATCCTCCTTGTTTTAACTGCCCTTACCCTATTGCCTCACAGCCTGATTTCTAGCACTGTCTTCCAGTCCTCTCCTATGTCTCTACCATGTGGTCCTCTGACCCTGCTTTAACTACCATGTGCATCTACGTGCGCATTTTAGTCATCATCTTACTACAGTTACCATATTTAGCAAACGAAAATAGGGGACATACTTATACTAAAAAATTTCTACCTGAAATTAAAGTTAACTGGATATTATATATTTTATCTGGCAATGCAATGTCTTAAGTGAGTTGGCTGCCAGCTAACCTAGTGAGTGTTCCTGCATTCTTGAAATGATCTCCTTCTTTGACAGATGTGACATGACTGACATTACTCTCTCCTTGTCTTCCTCCTCCCCCTTGGACCACGCCTCAGTCTCTTAAATCTTGAGCTTCCTCAGAGCTCCAGCTTCTGTTCACTCTCGCTCACTCTTCCCAGGACACCTTCAGCACACTTCAGACTCATTGCCTCTTGAAAGTTAAAATTTTGCAGAAAGCTTTTCAGATGTAGGAATCATTTTTTTTAAATAAATAAATAAATAAAAGCCATAAAAAAAAATGAAAATCAGAAAGTTAAAAATTTTCCATTTAAAACGTTTAGGAAACTAACAGCATAAAATTTATCTTTAAAATTGAATGAGTAGAGTGGATACTATTAAATGAGTGGAGGGACTTACATATTATGACATTACCTATTATATTTGTATTTAGAGTGACAAAAGGTGACACAAATTGTGACTGGAGGAGAGAGAAAGAGACAGAAGGACACAAGGGGTCAGAGACAGAGATGGAAACGTATAGATCCTAGTGTTGAGAACTTAGAGCATCTTTCTCATTAAGTAGAGAAAATAGTTTGATGGTTTTGTTTTTGTTTTATACAGTTACTGGCCATTAAATTAGAATAACAGAATTTTAATTTAATTCTATAGTTTGTTATAATGACATTTTCTTTGGTCTCAACATTGTTGTATTATACACTGTACAAGATACTTTATTGCCATATACTGGAAAATTGATGTAATATCACCTCTCTTTGGTATCAGCAAAGTTATGATAAAGACATAAACAACTTTAAAGTAATATTATTAGGTTGTGTACAGGGCCTCCTTAGATGTGCTGCCCTTAGGCGGAGCACAATTTGAACAACCAATTATTGTGACCCTAATGACAGGGAGTTCCCTAAAACCCCAACTCTGACCGATGAGCTAGTCCATGTATTTCTGAATGACTACTAGCTATAATGCTCTTTTTTATGACCAACTAAAGTGTTCCAAGGTTGTAGTGGAATAATTTCACATGTCTAAACCAATGGTATAGGCTAATGGAAAGAGCAGTGGACTGAGTAGCAGACTGGAGATCCTATCCTCACTCTGTCACTGACTAGCTGAATAAACTGTGTAAGTGACTTTATTGACTGGACTTCAGTATTCACCTCTGTAAAATTAGTTTAAGGTATCTGTTTTCTTTTCACATTTCTAATCCTTTTTGTCCTTACTCGATTATGGCCAACCTATTTCATTTGATTTGGCTGATTAGGTTTCTTTTATTTATATGTATTCTTACTAAAGCCTACTCATTGGCTTTCAATTCCAGATGTCAAAATCCACAGGCAACTTCTTCACTTTGAGCCAAGCTATTGACAAGTTTTCAGCAGACGGTAAGTATACTTTTTTTTTTTATTATTATTGCTGTTATGTAGGGTCCCATTGTCCTCAGATTACAGAACGCAATTTTAAATTGTTTTAATTTTATTACTTTTGCCAATATTTTAAAGTATTCATGTTTTCTTTGTGTACAAATGCTGTAAGATGTAAAACATAAGAATTGCTGATGTGATCATTAGGGACAAATTCAAGCTAAGATTAGATTGAAGAGTTGGTTTGTAGAGGTGTTTAATATGTAGGCAGCTTTTCCAAAGTATTTCCTCTATATTTACTGTAAATATGGGTGACTTGAACTTGGGAGTGTTCACTTTTCAGGAGAATATTTTTTCCCTGGCCTCAGTACTGTTCATTTAATCATTACTTTGTCAAGAGAAGAAATGAACTGTCTGACCTGAAGGACCCGTTCATTTCTTGTGCATCTTAGTTTGTGGCCATCGTGGCACTTCTTTTTTCTGATCACAGCTAGCACAGTTCAAGACCATACTGCAGGGGATTGGGAAGGACTAACCTACATAACTCAATAACAGTATTTTAACTGGACACCGTAAGGCAAAAAAGGAACTATACACAAATACTGAAATTAGCAAATATATTTCTATAGGTGGTGTAGATTAGCAGTTCTGAAATATATGTGTACTGTGATGAACAAATAAATATACTGTAGATGAGAGCTCAGAGTCAGAGAGAGAAGCTATATAGAGGTAAATGGATTGGAATTGGCAATATCAGGATAAACTCATGGTTTTTATTTTGTGTACAGATAGGTATAAAAATAAACTGATGTGAGTATGGGTTAGTATATGTGCAGGCATACCTCACTTGATTACACTTCAAGATAGTGTGTATTTTACAAATTGAAGGTGTGTGACAACCCTGTATCAAACAAGCCTATCGTTGCCATTTTTCCCACAGTGTGCGTATTTCGTGTTTCTGGGTCACAATTTGGTAATTCTCATAATATTTCAAACTCTTTCATTGTTATTATATTTTTGTGATGGTCTGTGATCAGTGATCTTTGATGTTACTATTGTAATTGTTTTGGGGCGCCGGAGACCGCATCCATGTAAGATCACAAACTTAATTGATAAAGTTGCGTGTGTTCTGATGGTTTCACCGACTGACCGTTCCCCCATCTCTCTCCGTCTCCTCAAGGCTCCCTATTCTCTGAGACACAACAATATTGAAATTAGGCAGATTAATAACCCTACAATGGCCTCTAAGTGTTCAAGTGAAAGGGGTCTCTGCCTGTCTTTCACTTTAATTCAAACACTGGAAATGATTAAACTTAGTGAGGAAGGCATGTTGGAAGCCAAAAGAGACCAAAAGCGAGGCCTCTTGTGCCAGATAGTTAGCCAAGTTGTGAATACAAAGGAAAAGTTCTTGAAAGAAATTAAACATGCTGTTCCAGTGAACACACAAATGGTAAGAAAGGGAAACAGGCTTATTGCTGATATGGAGAAAATTCTCGAGGTCTAGATAGAAGACCAAACTAGCCACAACTTTTCCTTAAGCCAAAGCCTCATCCAGAGCAAGACCCTAACTCTATCTTGAGTTCTGTGAAGGCAGAGAGAGGTGAGAAAGCTGCGGAAAAAAAGATTGAAGTTAGCATGAAGTTTAAGGAAAGAAGCCATCTTAATAACACAAAATGTGGTTTTCTTATTCTTTTTTTTGCAGCAACATAGTATTTCATTGCAAAATTAAGCTCTTATTGATTTTTTTCAATATTTTAGAATGGAAGATTTTGGTTGAATAATAAAATTTTGTTAGAAAACTTAGAAGAAGCTATTTTTAGGACTAAGAAGTAAAATATGTATTTGTACACATAAGGCACCAATGTGTGTTTTCATGCATTAAAATATAGTATTTTGCTACCTCTAAATGAAGCTGAGATATCTATCCCCAGTTTATCATTTTTTTCCTTTGCCTCATTAAAGATCACTTTATCTCATTAACTTGGCATGCCTGATAATAAACACATATTGATGTTAAGTGTATGCAAATCAATACAGATGCTTCAAATATTTTAACAACATCGTTAGGGATACTACTTTTGGTGACTTTTGTTTTTGCTGTTGACCCATGACAGTTCTTTAAAACATTTGTTAATTCTTAATTTATGTATAGACTTGGTGATGTACCCAACTGGACACATAGTTGATATTCGGTAACCACGTTTTTAAATCATCAGTTGTTTTTTCTCTTCTTCTTCTAGGAATGCGCTTGGCTCTGGCTGATGCTGGTGACACTGTTGAAGATGCTAACTTTGTGGAAACCATGGCAGATGCAGGTATTCTCCGTCTGTACACCTGGGTGGAGTGGGTGAAAGAAATGGTAGCCAACTGGGACAGCCTAAGAAGTGGTCCTGCCAGCACCTTCAATGATAGAGTTTTTGCCAGGTAATCTAAGGACCCCAACCACTTTGTACTTTAGAGTTGCATAGTCCTGGTACATTTTAAAGTTTTCTTTGTTTATCCCCTAAAAGAAATTAGCTGATGATAATAGCTACTATTCATTGAAAACTTACTTGTGCCAGATGCTATGCTAAGTACTTTGAATCCATTGTCTGATTTTCGCCACATGACAACCTTATAAGATAAAGATATTTTTAGCTCTGTTTTGTACTTTAAGAAGTTGAGGCTTGGAAAAATTAAGTATTTCATTAAATGCCTCAAAGCTAGCAATTTCGAATTTGGGATATGAATGTGTTTCTATATTTCTCCAAAGCCCATTCTCATAACCATTTTATTGTGCTGTCTTGCATTAAAGTAGGGCAGAATGGTTCAAGGAAAAGTAGATTAAAAGAAATGAAGAATTATCATTTTCTGCCCCCTTCAAAAGACATTTATTAATTCTACGTATCAGGAACCATACTTAGCACAGGTCTGAGAAAGATGGATGAGACCTGATTCTCCAGTTGTCCAGCAGGAGAGGAAAACACTTATCCCACCAGTTTTAAGTGTAATAATAGGGATTGACGGAATTCAGATGGTGTGAATTCTGAGTTTCTTGAAAAATAAACAGGATTTTTGCACGGAGAGGAGAAAGCCATGGAAAGAGTATAGTATTTATTTAAAGTACAGTATATGGAGGCCAGATTAGGCCATTTTATGAAGGGCCCGAGGTAGCATGAGAACATTTTTCTTAAATATTCAATGTCAGTTGTTTTAAATGCAACTATTAAACCTGACTATAACTTTAGGTAAGCTATTTTCATATTGTATTTGGGCTTCATAACGAAGTTTCCGTCAAAGAATTTTGAAATAAACGCATGGTTAATAATGTTATCATAAACAGGAACTCTAAGCAGTGTCAGGTGACAATATGTACTTAAAAGTGGATGGACAATAGGGAGGCTGCAGTAGGCAGTTTTAAGGAACACGGAGATGGTTTTCTGGTTGAGCAGTTTTGAATATTTCAGGCATTGTTCTCATTTGACTGTAAATTAGGACTTGGAGCAGATTTTTATACCTATCTCTACTTGCCTTTAAATTCAGTAACCTTTTTTTCCTATTTAATAGTGAAATGAATGCAGGAATTATAAAAACAGATCAAAACTATGAAAAGATGATGTTTAAAGAAGCTTTGAAAACAGGATTTTTTGAGTTTCAGGTAGGCTATTATTAATTCTTTTAGTAGTTATAAAATAACATCAGAGCGAATATGATGTATTTTTGCCCCTTTCCCATCCTGCTATACCATAATAACATCAGAAGTGGAGACTAAACATCTTGCCCAGAAAGTTTTAAATTCTTCAATAAATTGTGATTATAAATAGTTTCCTTTGGTACTTTTCCTTTTATATTTACTTAATATAAGTAATCCTGTGTCTGGTTAAGTTGTACATATTAATAGATTATATCTAAAAATTAGTCATACGTTCCAGGAAAACATTTTTAAGTTGGTAAAAAAAAATAAAGGCATAATCGTAACTTGTTATTTGAAAACATTTTCTGAAGTTTTCCACAAGGTGTCAGTGTTTCCTCAAGTTTAGCAGTTGAAGTGCTTAAAGTAAAAATAGGTTTACTCAATCGGTTTTGTAAAATATCGTATTGGGATTTATGTAACTTGGTTTCCATAGATGTGGTTAAATGATAAGTGCTGAGCACACTGACATATCATGTTTATAGCCTTTTTTTGGTACTTAATATCTTTCCTATATACTGCTCAGAGCATTTTGCCCTTAGTATTAGTTTAAATTGTTCGACTTTTATGTCTTACAAAATGTTTCTTAATTTTTTTTGAGACTCAGAACTGCAGTATCCTTTGAACGAGGTTTGATACACATTTACTTGTAAATCGTTAAAACCACAAAAATTCATCATGGGATTTTAAAAGACTAAAAACTTAAAAATGCATTAAAACAGAGACACTGATTTTTTTTTTTACTTTTATTTTAAAGAAGTACGGGGAGAGAATTGGTAAATAATTTCAAATTTTATAGGCCGCAAAAGATAAGTACCGTGAATTGGCCATAGAAGGGATGCACAGAGACCTTGTGTTCCGGTTTATTGAAGTTCAGACACTTCTCTTGGCTCCATTCTGTCCACATTTGTGTGAGCACATCTGGACCCTCCTGGGAAAGGTATCTTTATGCATTTAAGATGTTGTGGGCGTTTTTGATTTTGGTCTCATTAAATAAATGTGGTAATGTTGTTACTGAAGAGAAAAAGACTGAAAATTAGTATTTCAAGAATAATGTTGAATTCATCATCATAATTACTGCAACAGGTTAAACCGAAGCTACCTCCTATTTAGACAGATATATTATATATATGCCTTTATGTATACACAGTGTATGTATTTTTAAAACGTGACTGTGCATATTGTTTATCTCTTAATTCCTGTTGGGAAATGTTATAATGCATTTAAATATGTTCAGATATACATTTGAATACATGTATGACCAATTGTTTTTCCAAGTGTTTGTTAAAAAGGTGAAAATATTGAAAAATATAAATGTTATGGACTGTTTATAAACAAAGATTGAAGTGCATATTTGCATAAATATTCTTGTTTTATATAAAATTCCTGGGATATATAGGGCTGCATATTCAAGGATATTGTATTAGCATTCTTACTGTGAAGATAAATTCAGTTATTTCTCCCCGGCTTGCAGATAAACAGATTGGCTGGTTTAAGAACTCCTTTCCAACCTTATTAGATAGACTCTTTTGTATTTTGCAGCACATGAACAATACAAAAATGTGCTCGTGATGTATATACCAAATAGCCATACTTGCAATACTGGATGTATTAATAGGATAAAAACTGAGAATGTGCATAATTTATATAATGATTAAATTTAGGCAAATTAGCATTACATAATTTTCTTTGAAAGTGAGCATATGTGTGTGGGTATTAATATGCTTGTACAAATGGATGCTAATTAAGAATGTAGAGTCAGACTTCACAGCTTGAATTCTAGGGAACATTAGATCAGGGGCTATGGAAGTGTGCTGTGTGTAGTCAGGGTTTGAACTTGGAACACACAATTGCAGATGTTAGCCTTGGTATGAAACTGTAATCAAGAATCATAAACTAGTTTTGTCATCTAATTCCCTGAGTTTTTTCTTTTTTTCTTTAAAAGCCTGACTCAATTATGGATGCTTCATGGCCCGTCGTGGGTCCTGTGGATGAAACCTTGATACGTTCCTCACAGTACCTCATGGAAGTAGCACATGACCTTAGACTGCGACTAAAGAACTATATGATGCCAGCCAAAGGGAAGGTGAAGTCATTTTTTTTTTTTTTTTAAACAAAGGTCATTCTTGAAAAGTTATTCATCAAATAACATTTAACAGTAATAAAAATTCAGACATTTTTGTTAAGATGTGTAGGGCTATCTTCACTGCTAATGCAGTTCTATATTGTGTATATACTGTGTATATTTTTAGTGTTAAAGGCGGTAGTGGTATACACTGGAAGGTTCTTTTTATTTTTGGTATATATGAAAGTGACTAAATGTCTTTTCCATTTCTTCTCCCCTGTAGAAGACTGAGACCTCAAAGGAACTACCTCAGAAGCCTTCACACTGCACCATTTATGTGGCAAAGAACTACCCACCTTGGCAGCATACTACCCTGTCAGTGCTACGTGACCACATTGAGGTGATGTTCTCAGCAGACTTCTTCCCCCAGCGTTGTGTCCTGCTTTTGGTGTTTTGGTTTTTAGAGCATTGGCAGTGTCTGGAGGAGGGAAGATGGGCAGCTTTGTTTAACTGCCTCGAGGCTTAGGGCTTCTTTTGTTATCCTCAGTGGCTCTTAAATGGATGCCAAGGGTAAAGCTACTGCTTTTTCATCATTTTTTGAAACTTTCGTACAAAACTACACCGAATCTAGTTGTATATAATTAAAGGGTGTGGGACTTTTTCATACGTGTGATTAAAATTATGAAGCAAAAGGACTGAGTTGGCTGTTTGGATATGTTGTGACCTGAGCACTTGAGCTTCATGAAGCCTTAACCTAATTATGTTTGAAAAAATTGAAGGTTGGCTCTTGAGTAATTTATAAGAAAGTGTTCAGTTTACTAATTACCCATAGAAATGGAGTCTGATGTTTTTGGCTCTGTCAGGTAAATAGTTATTAAATATGATCGTTCTATTTAAAGGAAACTCGCTATTTAACTTAGTTCTAGGTGTTTCTAAAGAGAAAAATTAAAAATTCACTTACTTTTTTCCTTTCACATTCAAAATATGGAAGTAAAGTACACGTTATGGAATTTTTGCTTAGGTTATTGAGAATAGTTATTGGTAGACACAAACCGTTAAGGTGCACTTAAGAAAGAGAGAGAGACAAAACAGATTATAGCCAAAGCCTTAAGTGATAATACAAAGGAAAAATCCTTAGTTTTGATTTTATATACCTTTATTAGAATTTCGCCTCAATAATTTTCATAGTTAATTAAGGAATACTCAGAAGAACTTGTACATTTGCAAGATTTGATGGAAAGAGAAGAGCAAGTGTGTTTGTTTTTTTTGCCTCATGAACCTGTTTTTGTGGAGAACTGCTTCTTCCTTGGTGTGTGATAGAAAAAGAAGGTAAACTTTAGAATCTGCTTGCAGATTTTAACTTATGATGGGTAAAAGAGAAGCTACTTTGGTAGGTGGAAAAATAAAACTGTGTCTGTGAATTGCATATTCATACTAGCATTTTCAAACAATAGAAAAACCAAGTATAGTATGTAGTGTCCCAGGTATTAAAAAATAGATGCATCACCAGTGTTCTTTTTAGAGGTTATAGTTTTACTTAGTATTCATTGACTACTTATTACATAGTTTCAAAATAACATCATCTTTTGCTATTGTTTGGAATCATTACCTTCCTTTCCAACTTTTGTTTTCATCCAAAAGAACTAAAAGAATGTTAGTTTGTAATCAAGAAGAATGTTATGTTGAATACAGAACCTTTTTTGTGACATACAGGGAAAAGGAGTGTTGCCTGCCCTCTTCTCTTTCATCTGTATTTCAAAGCAGCACATTGACAAGTAGAGAAAAAAATTTTTCCCCATGTACCTCAGTAAAGGTTAGAATTAAAACTAAATGGATTATGGGAAATCTTATGTTACTTTTCATTTAGACTTATTCCCAACCCTTGGCTTTGATGCTGTGCGTCTATAATAAGGAGAAAATAAGTCACCCAAAACTCTGAAAAGGCTGCTTGCTTTATTTCTCACTCTATTAAAGGGGACAGATGATGTTTGCAGAAATGAATGTACATTCAGGCAGCACATTTGGGACTTAACGCATATCAGTGATATAGAGTATAGGCATTTGTTTTTGATAGAAATGATACTGTTTTTAACAGATTGATAGCTAGAGAGTCCTTCTTTCACATTTGTGGTAACAATTTATAACAGCGTTCAAAAGCAGACATTGTATAAATCTTGTATGATCCCTGTGTAGTTTTTCATTTCGATGTAACTAATGAAATGCTTGTAGGGGTTTGAAGACAAAAAAGATCTTTATAAGACCGTTTCGTTTTCTCATCAGATAAAACCTGATGTTACAATCCTAGAGGTGCCATTATTGTAAGGAAAAGTTAAGGTTTTGTGTGATACCGCTTTTCTCTCCAAAGTCATATATTCTCTGAATTTAGAGGGAGGAGGAAACTCCCTTCTGTATTATTCATTCCCCTTTCACTTCCTCACGGCACAGGGGCTGCACACTCTTCTGCAGTTCTCTAGCAGATGGGTAGAGGCCTCCATTGTATGTCTGGCCAACTTCTTACAGGTGTATCTATCCTGCATCATCTTTAAAGTATTTTTCTCCACATCTTCTCTCACTTTTATTTTTTTAGAACAATAATGGAAAATTGCCTGATAACAAAGTCATTGCCAGTGAACTAGGCAGTTTGCCAGAATTGAAGAAATACATGAAGAAAGCGATGCCGTTTGTTGCCATGATTAAGGTAAGCTGTGGACCTTGTGTCACTGCCCACATGAGTAATGGTTAGGTAGGACAGTAGAAGGAAGGGGGAAAACTTTGGGTACGAATTCCCCAAGAAATCTGCCAAAGTAGCACTTTTCAAGCAGTGGTTGTGAGAAATGAACGATCAGATTTGGGGTTTACCTGTGGAATTGCTGAGTATTTGAAAATATGTATTGTGGAAGAAAAACCGATTTAGAATTGCCGCACTAAATGATTCTCTTCCTGTTCTACCTTCCCTTTTCACTTTGGGGAGGAAGCATATTCTTTTGGCTAACTTTAGGATATTTTTACTCCATCCTATTAGTGGAACCAAGTTTCTGCATTTGCATAGGTTTAGCTTAACAGGAATACACATTGCTTATAGACATTGGCTCTGTTGATATTTTGGGCCAGAGAGTTCTTTGTTGTGAGGGGTTGTCCTATGCACTAGAGGATGTTTTGCAGTGTCCTTGGCTTCTACCTGTCAGATGCCAGTAGGACCTCCCCTTCAGCCCCCTTCAGGTTGTGACAACCAGAAATGTCTTCAGATATTGCTAAATGTCTCCTGGGGGCAAAATCATTACACCTCCCTCCCTTAAGAATCATTGGGTTAAACTCTTAATTTTCTTCATATACATAACTTATCTATTGGATTTCTTGACAAAGAAACAGAAAGAAAGCTGTATGTTGCTTGAAATCTCAGGCTCTGGGGTCTGGTAAATCTTGGTCCCAATCCTGTTTGCCTGTTACTGACTAGTTTTGAGGCCTTAGACAAATCACTTAAATTCTTTGAGCAACAAGGTTTTTCACCTATAAAATGAGGAAATTAATAAACCTACCTTTTAAGAGTGCTGTGAGGAGTGAATGAAGTAATACAGTTAACCAAATATTACCTGTCAAGAAGTAGGCTCAGTAATTTTTTTTTAAATGTAAATCGATGTCTTCCATCCTGCTAGGCACATAGTGGTTATTCTTGTACTTTAGATTAATTCTCGAATATTTCAGGCTACAGATGCCTGCCTAATGGAGACCAAAACTCTTAGCTTGTCCTACATTGGAGTACATTATATTCTTGGGAAAGTCTTTTAATTCTCTTAGACCAGAGTCAACCATCTGAGCCTTATGGTGTTTGAAATTTCAGAAATAATTTAGAATCCTGGGTTAACATATCTTAGTCAAGTTATACTATGTCTGCTAGTATGCTCTGAATTCACTGGTTCCCTGCTCAGCTAGTACCATTGGTTAGAATGCCAGATTCATTCTCACCATACAGATTCAACAAAATATCTCATTATTGGTTGCAAAGACAATTAATGTTGATGACATGCATTAACAGAATCCAGAGAAACTGATTTGGAAAGTAGTTATACAATATTAGATTCAAGAGTTGGCTTTTTGAAAAACCAGTGTTAGACTATTTGAGTAGTAATATATTTTTTTTCAGTAATATTGGTGATTTGCCAGACATGTTAGTGGTTCGAAACTTTGAAAAGAGTTTAATAAATCTGAGAATAAGAAAATGGCTTTTAGCATTTTTTTTTTTTTTTTTTGATGGTAAGAGAAAACTTGGACTGTAAAGGAAAACAGTGGTATAGGAATCATGGTGGGTCATTTTCTGTCAGTGCAGCGTGGCCCAGGCAGGTAGCTGTGTCTGTGCATATGAACTTGGATCCCGAAGGTTACATTTTGCATGGCAATTATTTTATTTCATGTTCAAAGAAATTAAGAAAAATTTTTTTTTATATGCCATAGGAATATTTTAGTATCCATATAGTATGACTTTTTAAATTTTTATTTAAAAATTTATAGGAACATCTTTGGGAATTGTTTGATTATTATTAATTCACTATTCTTTGATTATACCTTTAAAGATTTGGTATCTTGGAAAAAACTTTTTTTGAGGGGGTTAACTGAACGGATATTTTCTTACATTTATTTGATTCCTTGTCAAAGCAAATTTTTCGGGTTTGCACATTAAGTTAGTCTAAGTAAACAATGATAAAATCATTTATTTTATGAATCTGGAAACCTTGTCCTTCCAGTCTTTTCATTGCTGCCTTAATCTTATCATACTTTAAATGATAATTACTGTGAGCTAGTGATTTCATTAACAAGCAAACATAGATAAGGGAAACCATAAGTCTAAAGCTTTCCCTTTAACTGTTCAAATTTGAAGATTTTATCAGTTGAGAGAAGAATGATTGCTTTGGAGGAAATATATTCTTTTCAACATATTCAGAATGTGATTTTGTTTCTCAAAACCTTTTTGGCTGTTAGGAAAATCTGGAGAAGGTGGGACGTCGTGTTCTGGATTTGCAATTAGAATTTGATGAACAGGCGGTGCTTATGGAGAATATAGTCTACCTGACCAATTCCCTAGAGGTAAGAGGGGCTGGGAATTATAATAACTAGTTAACTGTAGCAAACATAATCCAGCTATTTTGTTTTATAATAAACCTTTTAATAAACTTTATCTTTGCCAAATATATCAGTTAAAAATTATTTTGGAAGGGGGGTTATAGAAATTTCAGGAAGAAAAAAATGATCTTTCACCTTATTTTACTTACCAGTTATTCTTCATGTAAAATACTAGGTATATACACCTGGATTTTCTCCCCCAAAATTAGCTTTAAAATAATGAGGAGACCTTATATTGAAATACTTTCAAAATCTCTTAGATTATGGGATGCTCTGAATTGCTTCTTTCACCCCTACCCTTTCCTTATAGACCTTAGATTCACAGAATTGGATTAATTAGAATCCTTGGTTCATGGCTGGTCCCATTTTTTTTTTTAATAACTTAATGAACATCCATGAATCTACTACCCAACCGAAGAACTAAACATTACCAATAGCTTTCACATATTCTTCCAGTCCCACCTTCCCACCCCAGTCACAACTTTATATACGGATTATAAAAATGCTGTCTCTCAGACAGCTTAGGCAGAAAGAAAGATAATTTGCTCTAGAAAATTGTTAGAAGACTCAAAGTGGTTCTAGTGATAATGAAGACATTGAAGTAAAAAAAGAAAAATGCAGGTTTAGAGTTTGAATGAAATTATTTCATGAAATATTAGAATGGAAGATAGTTTCTAAATAAGCATTTTCTGCCATATAATTATGAGTTAATTAAATTAATAGTAGACATCTATTTTAAAGATATTTCTAAATATTCTTATATATTCATGGAGGTCAAAACCTTGGATCTTTGGAACAATGGAGACACTTATATTTAGGGTCATTTTATATTCAGGCATATGCAATATGTTACATTTCTGAGTTTTTTTCTATTTAGGTGGAAGCCTTTTGTTCTTGAATGCTAAATTTTCTAACTTAAGTGGAAACCTTTTATGCTGATTTTTCATTTTCTCTTATACAGCAGATAGATGCCAGATTCTATTATAGAAAATGGTAAACATGACTGTATAGATAATAATACTGTGCAACATTTAAGATCAGTGTTAATTGATTACAGATTTCATTTAATGTTTTTACGGGAAATAATAAAATTGTACAGACCATTTCATGTTAAGTGGAGAGCCTTTGGTGAAATGAGGTGATGATCAATTTCAATTATATTAAGTGATACTAATGACTACCATTTTTTTCCCCTCTGTTTAGCTAGAACACATAGAAGTCAAGTTTGCCTCTGAAGCAGAAGATAAAGTCAGAGAAGACTGCTGTCCTGGGAAACCACTTACTGTTTTTAGAACAGAAGTAAGTTGAAAGAATCTCACTGAATCATTGTGTTTTAGAGCTAAAGAGACCTTAGCTATCATTACATCTAAACCCATCATTTTAAAGATAGAAAGAACTGAGGTCCAGAAGAGTAAGTGATTGGTTTGGTCCAGGCCACATAGTTAGAGATGGGGCTGGATTTGAGGTTTTCTAATTATCTGGTTGATGCAATACTCACTGTTCCTTTCTCTACTGTAACGGATAGCTTCAGATGTCATTTATGGGTTTTATGACATCAGATGTTGTTTGTAGGTTTAAAAAATAAAAATGTGATTTTCAAAACTTGGTCTTTATTTAGAAATACAGTGGAAATTGAAATGTAAGACTTTTTAAACAGCGAAAAGGCACTTTCATTCTTCAGGTGCATCTTGGTTAATAATGTTATTTAGGATTTTTGGTTTCTGGCCTAAATTAGCTTGATGCATTATCTTAAGTTATGCCGGAATAATTCCTTTTTATTCCTTATTTTGGGCCATTATTGGTCCAGATAAATAGGTTTTGGAGTTTTGGGAGATTCTATGTATTTATTCTCAAAGAATCCATTCAGAATGGTAGCATTTTGCAAAGTCCAGTGGACTGCAATTTTGAGAGTCCATAAAATGCACTACTTTCTTGATGAGCAAAGGACTTAGTTATATCCTGTCACTTTTGCCACATTTAATTGAAAACTAGCAAATAAAAATCCTATTGAAAGAATGAGGTAATCATGATCATGGAGTCTTCCTGGATGTTACCATGTAATGAATACCCTTATTACGTTAACATATGGTGACTTTTAAAAGTGCAGCCATTTGGACCATGGAAATAAGGTACTTGAAATAGTGTTCCCTATACAGATATGTTTATTTAAGCTGCTTTCAAGCATTCCATGAAGCTATTATGTATTTAAATCTTTCACAAAACTCAGTTGCCTTTTTTTTCACTTAAAATAATGAGCAGGATCTTTGACTATATAATGCGGATGGTATTATGGCATAGAGCTGGTTTAATCCTGGCTCTGCCTTTTACTGGTTATAGGACCTTGGCCTACTTTGTTAATCTTTCTGTTTCTCAGTTTTCATCTGTGAAAAGGAGTCTTAAAGAAATAGTTTTCTAGATTCAGGAATAATGTCTGTAAAGTGCTTTGTACAATGCCTTATACATAGTAGAAATTCAATGAATGAAGGTAGTTGTAGAATAGAAAATATAATTATTGTTATTATCCATCAACAGTATTGATATATGTAGTCATAGTGATTTTTATCTAAGCATTTGGTTGTATGCATTATACATCTTTTATATTTGAGTATTCCTTTGTCATGATTTTAGAATACCAGAATTAAATCTGTCTTTCATTGGACATTAAAAAAGAGGAAGGGATTAAGAAGTACAAATTGGTAGTTAGAAAATAGTCATGGGTATGTAAAATACAGCATAGTCAATAATATTGTAATAACTATGTATGGTGTCAGATGGGTACTAGAATTATCAGGGTGATCAATTCATAAATTATATAAACATCAATTACCGCGTTGTATACCTGAAACTAATATAATATTATATGCCAACTATAATAGAAAAATTAAAAAATTTATTTTAAAAAATGTAGCAGAGATTCCTCCTCTCTCAACAGCATTCAGATTTGACTTCCTATAACAATTACTTTCTCTTTATTTTCCTAGCCTGGTGTGTTAGTTTCCCTAGTGAATCCCCAGCCATCCAATGGCCACTTCTCAACCAAAATTGAAATCAAGCAAGGAGATAACTGTGATGCCATAATCAGGCGTTTAATGAAAATGGACCGAGGACTCAAAGGTAAATAGTTTTCCTGAAATGCACATTTGGCAGTAGCTTGTGGACTTGATGAGTTCTAAGCAGAGGGGAGAAAGAAAAGTAACTGACTTGCTTAAGGGCAGTTGTGTAATGTGGAAAGACTATTGAACCCACAATTGGGAAACCTATATTCTCTTTGGGACGTAGTGACTAGATAAGCTTGTTGATGTGGCCATGTCATTTAATCTCTCAACTGATCTCTCTTTTAGTAAAATGAGGACACTGGATTGGACATTTTTACAAGACTCTGTCTATCCTTAATATTGTAACAAACAATTTCTGTCTCTCAGAGGTTTTCAGAATTAAGGAACACATACCCTTAATATTGCAAACTAACCTGCCCAACTGGGTCTGTTCTTAGGGAAGGAAGAGAAACAGAGTGAATGTCATTGTGTGCGCCATGTATTAGCCATTTAATCCTTTTGTGACAGTATAACGTGTAGAGGGTATTATTATTCCCCTTCACAGAGAATGGAGGTCAGAAAGGCTAAATAATTTGCAGAGTTCATTCAGTTAGTAAATCTTGGAGCTGGAATTCAAATTCAGGTCTGTTTGACTCCAAACTCATATTTTTTCATGTAAACAGTATGCCTCCAGGTAAAATATGTAAATAATCTTAATTTCTTATTAAGGTCAAGTCTAGATTTTCTGTGATTAGATTTAATATAATAGTTTTTAGCTTTTTTTCTCATTACTCAGCCAGGTCTTAGGCTAAACATAGTGCAAAGGGAGTTATTATGTGTCTGTATTTTTCTTCCCAATTATGAAGACAAATTAATGTTGAGATTCCCTATTTTGTCTTATCTCTCCTCTTCTTGATGGCTATCAAGAGTTGATTGGGCCACATCCCAGCAGAGTACAATTTTTCTGGAAAGATTTACAAATCCCAGACAGTGACCTAATTTATGAAACTATATTCAGGGCAACACTATCCCAGTAACATAGAAGACTTAAAATAGCCCTTTGGAATTCATTTTACCCTGTATTTTTTTGTTCTCGAAGTCATTTGTCTACCGTCCGTGGCCATTTCTTGAGAGACTATCGTGTAGTGTATATAGAGATAAGTGTGTATGTGTAGAGACTCATCGAGAGACCCACATATTACTGTTCATTAGGAGGCTGTGTCTGGTGAAGAAATAGAGGGCTAAGTAAGCTATTGGCATACATAATCATAATCTCAGAAGAAACTGCTGAGTGCAGTAAGAGAGGTGTAGATAAAACCAACAGCACGGAAGAGGGTGAGGTTATTTCTAGCTGTGGTGATCAGGGATGAATTTTGGAGAAAATATTGTTTGAATGGGGTCTTGAAAATGACACCTGCGAGGGGGAAGGGAGGGTGTGCTAGTGGGAGGGAAACTGGCCCTTGTTTCGCTGTGCATCAGTAGTATATCTGCGCTAGGGATTTTATTGTTTGTAGACATTTTAGAAATTATGGTAAAATATACAGAACATAAAATTGACCGTTTTAGTAATTTTTAAGTGAACAGTTCAGTGATGTGAAATACATTCACATGGTTGTGCAGCCATCACACTCTCCAACTCTAGAACTTCATCATGCCAAACTGAGACCCTGTACGCATTAAATAATAACTCCCCACAATCCTACCTCCCTCTAGTCCCTGGTAGCCACTGTTCTACTTTCTGCCTTTATGTAGTTGACGATTCTAGGTACCTTATATAAGTGGAACCATACACATTTGTTATTTTGTGTCTGGCTTATGTCAAAATGTCTGCAAGATTCATCTGTGTTGTTACAGGCATTAATTATGTTCCCTCAGTAAACCAGTTACTGCAGACTGATAGTGCCATCCTTAGAACTTATAGGCCACAAAAAAGTAGAACTTGAAAAATTTGAAATATGAACATATAGGAAGCCATTTTGTGGCTTTTCATTTGGCTATTTTATATTGCATATATCCAGTCCCAAGAAGATTTTTATAATAAGAAGAACTTTTAGCAATGAAGAACAATATGGTGGCTTTTAAAGAAAATAGATATATGTGTGGACCCACTGGATTGGATGATTGTGAGGTTGTAGCACATGAGGGAATGTATTCCTGTATCGAAAATTATGTCATATAATGTTAAACCTGCCTCCCTTTTAAATTTACTGAGATGTAGCACTCACTGGGTTCTTCGGACTGCACTGAAATGTGTTTTCTGTATCTTGTCTTTTCTCACTGAGCTTCTGGCATAATTTTTACATCCTTTGTCATACTAGCTGTGAATAATATTATCATAAAGTGTGCTAAGTTTTGGTGTTAGTAGCTGCTGTGAATTTTAGAGCATAGATAGAAATGTTAGGGGAGTTCGAAATTGATATTCTTCCAAGTATGTACAGAATAGCTGTAACCATGAGACTTTCCAGAAGCCCTCAGGATTCTTTGATATCTAAGGGGGCTGAGTAAATGAGATAGGAAGGGAGTGAAATTTAATAACATATTTCTCGGTCTGTCTGCTGCAATAGCCAGCAAGTGGTCCAATTAGTGCCAATTGTATTGAGGGTGATTATGATCTAGGTCCAGGAGGAACTAGGCTAAAACTATCATTTTACTCCACAAAAACCACTGAGCAACTATTTGATGATAATGACTTTAAATCACTCACAACCCATGCCACATATGAACTAATAACTTGGAGGTGAAAGGCTCCATTTCACATTATCAATCCCTAGGGACCTTCAATCACTCTCATCTCTAAGTGCCTTAAATCTTGTGTAGTTGCAGACTCAAATTTCAACATCTTTAATGATAAGAGAGGTCTGGGATAAGAAGAGACAGTAAAACCGCTAAGAAAGCTCCAAGATTTATTGGCAGTAATGAACTACATGGTGAACCATCAAAGCAAATGTGTTTTGTCACTTAGAATCCTGATTGAGTATTAAGGCTTCTTTGAAATAGTTTGATTCAGAATTGCTTGGAATGATGAGGGAGGTCTGTTTTGCGGGGCGGAGTGGTGGCGAAGAGTGGGGAGAGGGAGGGAGGGAATGAAGGAAAGAGAGGGAGAGAGATGCAGTAAAAGGCCTTGTGCGTAAAATCTGCTGGCAGGACTTGTCACTGCTTCCATAACAAAATAATTTGGTGTCACTGATGTGCATGTTGGATCGTAATAGCTGTTAAAATGGAATTATATTCTTCCTCCAAAGTAAGACCGTGGCTGTCATGCAGGCTGTATCTGCTCCTTTCCTGTTTTAATTTTTAGGGCTTGTGTTATATCTGGGAATAGATTATATGGCCTCTGCAAAGACTCTCCAAAGACTCTGGCAGGGTTTGCGTTCATGGTAGTCATAGGTAATTGCTCTGTAAGCCCCAAGATCCCTACTCTAAACTTGCAGTCCTTCAGTCTTTGCTTCCCAAGGAAAATAGAATGCCTGGATAACTTGTACTCCCGGCATAGCTGCCAGCTGCTTTAGTGTCTCCTTTTATCTCTTATCCCTCTCTTGCTAAGCTTCATACTCTCAACGCAACATAAGGGAGTGGAACTCAAGGACCAGCCAGCGATCTGCTTTAGAAAGGGGTGGGAAGTAACTTGGAACATATCTTCTATTTCTGTAGATCAAGATAAGCATAACTAGCCACGTAACACTTAGATTGAGCTGTAAACCCAGAATCAGCATTTGTAGTCATTTATGGTGTTTTTCCACCATATGAAAAAAAACCATTTGATGTTGGGAAGTCTCAGAATTGCTGAAATAAATAAATTTCTTTCAGGCTCGGTTGTTGGCAGGATTGTTGGATCATAAATTTGTTTGAGGGACAAGTGCTTTCTTTGCCAGGAGCCATTTTATCAGCTTGCACAAGAGCAGATCAGGAAAATCTCAAGCAGGGGAGGGTAGGAACTTATCCAAAAGCTTAAAATTCTGAAATCTGTACCCTTTTCCCCTGCCTTTCCTTTTCTCTCCTTGTCTCTCATCAGCTTGTTAATACAAACACTTTCATCCTTTGAGCAAAACAAGAAACTGGTAATGCTATTTATTAGAGAGTAATTCTTTTTTCCAAAAGTATCTTCCAAAAAAAAAAAAAAGGCTACAGTTTTTGCTGTTCTAATATATTCCAGGAAGCAAGACAAGAAAGAGAAAGAAGTTTTAGACTTCTTTGATAGTCTGAAGAATGGTTATTTGAAACATGGAAAAAGTGATCTGAGAGACCAAAATTACACTCAGTCCTCCCCTTTGGTTCGTATTCCAGAGTATGTGTAATACACAATCTCTCACAGTCTTTGATCTGGGCAAATGCTGACAGAGGGTGAAGATTTGTTAGATTTAGCTTTCTTTCTGAGATTGGGTTCTATTTAATAACGGAATGAAAATATTTTTTAGCTATAACAACTAATGTGTTTACAATGCAAATTGATCAGATTCAGGCATGGGTTTGAGTCAGTGACTGTAATTAAATGTTCATGTTGATAATCTCTTTTGTGTAGATCTTTCCAAAGTGAAACTGATGAGATTTGATGATCCGCTGCTGGGGCCTCGACGAATCCCTGTCCTAGGAAAAGAACACTCTGAGAAGACGCCCATTTCTGAACATGCTGTTTTCCACGTGGACCTCATGAGCAAGAAAATTTATCTTACTGAAAATGGGCTACAGGCAGATATTGGTGATACACTTGTCTATCTGGTTTATTAAACTCATTCAAAATGGAGCTTTATTCTGGTTTCTGGGGATACTACTACTTAGCCCCTACAGATTGGTTATGAGAACCTTAAGCTGGGCTCAAACAGATTTCATCTCTAACCATCAGATTCTACATATAATCATTATTATGTCAAGGCAGCTTGGATTTCTGGATCTAATAAATTTTTTTTTTTCCCTCCTTGGGGCCTTTAAGAGAGAGTTTATACCATACTTTTTTTTTTAAAAAAAATAAATTATTGCTAACTCCACAAGCTTCTAGTCTTTTAGATTAACACAAAAGTGTCAGTATGCTTATTTGATGAAGTGTACTTTATATCAGGGGTCCCCAATCCCCGGGCCAACAATGGGTACCAGTCTGTGGCCTGTTAGCAACTGGACTGCACAGCTGGCTGGCAAGCGAGCGAAGCTTTATCTGTATTTGCAGCCTTTCCCCAGCGCTAGCATCACCGCCTCAGCTCCACCTCAGATCATCAGGCATTAGATTCTCACAGGAGCACTGGTCTTTGGTCCCACAAAGGCTGGGGACCATTGCTTTATACTATTTATGAAGGCTAAGGCCTGTCCAACAACTCTTTATATTATATCTGTTATGGAGTTAACTGTATTCTTTAAAAAGAAAAAAGAAAATTAGGTAATTTTGCTTTTTAAAGGAAAGGAACTCTCATGATTTAAAACAACAAATGAGAATATTTTGACTATGATCCCTGGGTATTTTGTATAAAGAACAAATAGGTCTTGTATTTATAAGAAGTTTTTTTGGCTTTAATACAGTTAATTAACCACCAATAATGTCTTTCCAAGGCTAATATCAATAGCTTATAATATCAATAGCTTATAAACAGTTTACATTTAATCTACACTAAATTTAGACATTTTAAAAGACAGAATTTTTCCCCCTAGAAATCTGCATTTATCAAATTTGTCTTGAGTCCAATTGTGTTTAAAGACCATGCCAACTATATTGCACATTTATTCTTTTATTCTTGCTGGAATGTCTTTTGATATTGCCTGTACCATCTGTCTTCATTTGAGGAAAAAATATTAGGTATTGACTGGCAGAGGAGAAAAACATTTCCATTTCTTAAAGGGTT
>NW_006443124.1:1056872-1092933 GCF_000325575.1 Pteropus alecto
ATCCTCAGAACTGAATTCTAACTTCCACATCATGTAAAGAGATTTTATTGAGCTTCTATATTTTGCTCTCTACAATTTGAGATTTCTGGACCTAAGTCGAACGCTTTATCATAGATTCATTAAAGCAAATCATAGAATGTTAGAACTGAAAGATCCCTTAGATATCATTAAGTGCAAATCATTTGTCTGCTGGGGGTGGGTAGTATAGCATAGTAGTTAAGATTACACGCACTGAAGTCAGCCTAGCTAGGTTAAATTTCCATTTCTCTCATTTGCTACTTGGGTGGTCTTGGCCAATTTCCCAGCCTGTTTCTCCATCTATAAAATGGAATTAATAAGGTACTTACTTTATAGGCTTCGTGAGATGTGTAGATGAAACAATCTGGGAAAATCAAAATCATAGTGCTCAGCAAGTGGTTAGCCTTCAGTAATGTTACTGATGGTGATGGTGAGCCTTCAGTAAATGTTGGTGATAAATAATAATAATAATAAAAACTCGGGCAGATTGGCTTAAGATTGCTATAGGCTATACCCACGTAATTTGTATTTGTTCCTTTGGGGTAACTGTTTCGTAGTTCTCTTTGCTTTAAATTCTTTTCCTGCCCCCTCAGTGTGCATAGCCTTAGTTATTCCCCAGATCAGGCAGGGTAGTCTTTCCTGGTGCATAAACACAAGCCTGCTTCTGTTTAATTTAGGCAAATCAAATAATATGTTCTTGGCAAAAAGAAAAAAGAAAAATAATAATTTTAATATTGTGAGTGATTGTGTCTGTTTTATTAAATCGAGCCTATGAATCTATGCTGCCTTGGATTATTAGTTGGGGTTCATGGATGCTCTGTTCCCACAATCTCAACGCCTGAGTATCTCTCTTAGAACAAGCATCTTGCTGGGCTGAATATGTTTTTTGTGTTTAAAGATACATAGGTTTTAGACAAGGAAGCCTATAAACATAAGCCCTAACCTCATCTGGTACTCAACTGAAAAAAGCAGCAGTTAGCTGAAATGCTGAAGGAAAAACAGGCTGCACTGGGCTTACTGTAGTGATAGGCGATTGGTACCTTCCTAAGGGATTTTAATCTTTTTAAGTTGTGAAATACAATGCACATACACAAAAAGTGAACGACAAGAAATATATAGTTTACATGCAAAATATATAAAATACACACAAAAAAATGAACAACAAAACAATTTATCAGCCAAGCAAAACTGTTTTAATCACCACCCAGTAAAGGGAGAGCACAATGCCAGCACCTCAGAAGCCTGCCTCCTTCCTCCTGCCATAAAGACAAGTTTATGGCCAGCACCTGATCAGTTTTCATACATGTTCCAGTTGAGCTTGAAAAGAATATTTATTCTGCAATTGTAGAGTCCTATATATGTGCGTTAGGTCATAGTCGTAGATCGAATTATTCAAATCTATATCCCTACTGTTTTGTTTCCTCACTTTACTCTTTGTGTTTGAGACAAGTACTAAAATCTCTTACAACCATGGATTCACTTCTCCTAGTTCAGACAGTTTTTGTTTTGTATATTTTGGTGCTGTGTTAGTAAGCACATATAAATTCAGATTCCATTATCTTCCTGGCAAACGGAACTTTTTCTAATTAGGAAATGTTCCTCTATTTTTAGAAACATTTTTTGCCGAGAGTCTACTTTGTCTAACATTAATGACACCAGTTTTCTTTTTGCTAGTGTTCATGCTGGGTATCTTTTACCACCCTTTTAACCTTGTGTAGCTTTATTTTCTTTTAACATTTTATTTTGACAAATTTTAAACCTACCAAAAAGTCAAAAGAATTGGCCAGTAAAGACCCATACACCTGTCACCCAAATTTACCACTTGTTAGCATTTTGCCACGTTTGCTTTCTTTCTAAATACATATTATTATTTTTTTAAATTTTGGAATAGTTTCAGATTTGCTGAAAAGTTGCATCTATTATGTAGAGAGTTCCTGTATACCCCTCACTCAGTTTCCCCTAATGTTAACATCTTACATAACCTCGAATTAGTTGTCAAAATTAATTAACATTGGTACATCACTATTAACTAAATTATAGGCTTTGTTTGGATTTCACCACACGTTAGTGGTAAATGGCCTGGATCCAATCCAGGATATCACCTTGCATTTAGATACACTTTTTAAAAATCCTGAACCATTTGACAGTAAGTTGCAGACACCATGACACTTGACCTTTCAATGCTCCTAAGACCTAAGACGTTTTCCTGTATAATCACAATATACATATATTTCGCTCAAGAAAGTTAACATTGATGCAATAATATTAGGTAATAAGCTTTCCTAATGAAAAAGAGGTAACAAAATTTCCCCAGTATGTCATCAATAATGTTTTTTTTTTAACCCTCAGGGCCCAATCAAAGGTCAAGCATTACATTTTATGGTCATGTCTCTTGATCTACAAACAGGAACAATTTTTCTGCTTTCGTTTTCTTTTCTGGTCTTTCATTACAGTCACACTTTTGAAGACTTCATGCCAGTTGTTAGTAGTTTGCCTCATGATCTGGATTTGTCTGTGCTCTGATGTTCAGATTCAGAGTAAAATTGACAAGACTAGTACATGGTTGACATTCCCACTGTACCACATCGGAACTCATAGATTATCAGTGTGTTCCCATTACTGGTGATAGTTTGATCACTTGGTTAAAGTAGCTATAGACTTTGCCATTGAAAAGGTACCTTTTTCTTCTTGTAATTTATAAGAGGTCTGTAAGGTGATATTTTGAGACTTAGGTAACTATCTCGCTTACCAGCAAACTTTCATGAAATGGTAGTATTCTTGGATCATCTTTCTGCTTGTTATTACATTGGTAGTTGTACTAAGCTGAGTTCTTAATTTTATCATTTCTTTCACATTAATTAGGTATCATTCTTCTTTGCTCTCTCTCTTTTTATTCCATCATTCTTTTCAAATCACTGCGGACCGATGGATATTTTTTCACATATGCTATCATCGATAACTATCATACTTTGACTGCTCAAATTTTTCTAAATTATCTACTGGGAGTCCCATTCAAGGTGATTCCTATGTCCTTTTGATATCTCCACATCAGTCTTGGAACATTTCATTGCTCAATGGCACAGCAAGAAGTTCCTAGCTCACCTTGAATTTTCTTTCCTGTCCCAGAACTAGAATCAGTTCTTTCTCCAAGGAGTTCTGCTTCATTTTAATAGTGAATGGTATTAAGAAACCAAGATCTTTATGTTTTGTTTATTGCTATTAAGGAGTCATGCATTGTTTTTAGACCTTTCCAATGGGCAGAGCTAAGATAACCCTCTCCTGTTAAAAATTTTATCTTCTCACACAGTGAGAATTGGTTCCTAAGAACCTGATATATTTGCTAATTTGGTCTATTAGTATTTTCAGAATTACCAATCCAATACTACTATTAACAAATCTAAGTGTAGAGTTCAGTGTGTGTGTGTGTGTGTGTGTGTGTGTGTGTGTATACACATATTTTTTTTGTAGTTCTTTGTGTCCTTAAAATGTATCTCACTATAAAAGATATAGTCAGAGCACTATGTTCAAATGTTACTTGAATGAATTCTTTTTTATTTGCGGTTTTTTAATATAGAGTTAGTCATTTGTTTCTCTTTTTATTCAATTTTATAGTTTGCTTTTTTCCTTTTTTATTTTGTGAATAAGTAAAATACACAGTTTAGAAGTCAAAACTGTTTGTTCAGAGAATTTTTACTGTCTTGCGCCACATTCCCATGGTTGATAGCAAACTATTGTTATGAGTTTCTGAATTATCTTTCCTGTGTTTCTTTTTCCACAAATAAACGTTTATATGTACTTTAATTTCTCCTTCCTCAAGCAAAAATTAGCATGTTATATATAATTATTTTACGCCTTGCTTTTTTAAGTTAACAACATAGCCTGGACATTTTACCACTTTGGTTCATAGAGATCTGTTTCTTTCTTTGTCGCTCTCCTTTTCCTCCTTTCCCTCCCTCCACCCCGCTCTTCTCTCCCCTGTGTAATACCACCATAAAGGTGGACCATAATTGATTCAGTCTCCTATGAGTGGGCATTTAGGTTGTTTCTAAGTTTTTGACATTTTATAGAAACTATAGAATTATATAGTAAGTAACTTTGTGAATATGCGGTTTTATATGTGTAAAGGTATATTTTAAGAAGAAAGTTCTAGATGTGGACTTGAGGTCCAAAGATAAATGTATATATAGTTTTGTTCTGGGCAAAAAAGCATTTTAGGCAGAGGATACAGCAGGTAAAAAGGCTCCGAGGCAGGGACGTGCAGCTGATGTGCCGAAGGAATGAACAGCAGAGAGGCCACATGAAGAAACAGGCCTAGAGATGGAAAGTGACCTGCCCAAGATGCTACACACCAGTGGCAGAGCTAAGTTAGACCCTGGCCTCTGTATTACCAGTCCATTACAACACACTCATTAAACAAGGAAGGTATGCATGGAAAACAGGATCGTATTTGACCAAGGCCAGCGTTGTCGGGGATGTTAGGTTAGAGGAGGGAAAAGTTTCCATGGGCCAGTCAGATAAGAATTTACACATGAGGTGAGACATGAAGGATGATTAGGGTTGGAGAGCAGGGCCACATTGCTAGCGTTTAGAACTCAGTGTGGATAAGGGCTTGGAGGTCAAAACAAACATTCAGCTTGTTTGGGAGATGATGCCATGAATGGAATGTTTATCTTGGAGGCATGAGGGAAAAACTGGAAACAGGTAAGTAAATTGGGCCTTATAAAGATTCTTAGATTCCAGAATGATATTCAAAGTTGATTTAATTATCTGGAGAATTACTGCAAATTTTGTAAGTGGGAATGAGATGTCTTCTATAGTTTGTGGTAGTTATGTCCAAACTTTTACAATTTGTGGTAGTCGTGACTAAAATCTAATGAATATTTCTTAGATATCTGTGTGTCTGGCTCTGGTAGGTTTCAGTGTTAGCTGGTACTTTGTTAAATGTTTTTTTTCTCCTTAATATCTTTGGACATAGCTTTACATCTGTATTAGAAAATACTCAGATGCCACCCAAGACTCACAGCATCAGTTAAGCTTTCTAATTGCCCACTGTTATACTTAGAGCTTCATTGGTTATAAGATGCGAGGCGGGGGGGAGGCTACAAAAAAACAGGAGAGAGCACTTGGAATGTCGTTAGTCTGAGGCATGCTATAAAAGTGTAGAATACACTTCAGATTTCAGAGACTTAGTATGACAAAGAATATAAAATATCTCAATTTTCTTATATGCTGAAATATATTTGGAATATTGGGTTAAATATATTAAAATTAATTTCTTTTTACTCTTAACAAAACGGCTAAAATGCGTATGTGATGGGTATTACATTTCTATTCGACGGTGTGGTCTAGAGACAATGAAATTTAGGTTAGACATTTCCTATCGCATCATATCGAGAGGTACATAATGTCTGTTCCATTCTTAGTGACACTAATTTGATAATTTCTAAAAACTCCATTTTAGAGAGATTTTGGTCACTTCCAGAACTTTCCATTATAAAGATAATGTATTTTAAACTATTTTCAGTGTTTTTGTTGTAAAGATATTAAAAAAAACCCAAAAAACCAAAAACTCAGAACTATCTGTTGTAAAGGTACATTTTTGAGTATTTCCAGAACTCTCCAGAGTTAAGATACATTATTTCTTTTGTAGCTAGAAATCTGTGGACTGATGTTTTGGTACCTTAGGAATGTCCTGTTCTCAATTTTTTCCTTATGGTTTTAGTGTCCCTGGAAGATCCTTTCCTGAATAAATTATGTTGGGGACTATGCAAAATAGTGATTTTTCTAATGCTATCTTTTCTTTTTCATAAATAGTGGTCATTCTTTTTAAAAGAAGAACGTTCTTTTTTATTCTTTCTCGTTTTCATTGAATTTTTAGGTGAGGGAGCTGTGTGCCGTGTGGTTTAGTCACTTCATACAATAGATGTTTGATTAGAAAAGTTGGGTAATGAAAATTTAAAATGTGGAATCAGCTTACATGTACAATGGTTGTTCAGCTCTTCAAAGGATCTTATTGTAAATCTTTTTTTGCAAAGCAAGTAATCACCTCTTAATTTTTGTTATTCTTATAAAGTTGAATTTTCACTTGTAGCACATTCATTCACCACATTCAGCGCTTATTGTGTTTCAAACACAGCGTTCAGCACGTGGAATAGAGTGGTAAGCCAAGGAACAGGGCCGTCCAAGGACGTGGTCTTCCCATTAGGAAGATGGTGAGAGTTGCCCAGACCCAGCGAGCAAAGGCAATTACAAAGCTGTATCTGAAGAACCTTGTGAGAAGTATTATGTCGGCTTTTGCTAACAACCCTGCTCAAGAAAATGCTTTGAAGTACAGAACCGTAACCATTCATGCTCTATGGGTCTGATGAGAAGACTACGTAGTATAGTTGGCAGTTTCCTCCTGTCGTCTTTTTAATATTGAATTATGATTGCAGACCCCTCCCCTCTGTGTGTGTGTGTGTGTGTGTGTGTGTGTGTGTGTGTGTCTCAAAGGACATTTTCCCAGTGTTTCTGGGATCCACACATCCAAAATGCATGTCCTAGAGGCCTATCTCAGGGGCTCCTAAGACCCTGAAGATTCGGAGTGGTGGGGAGGCAATCGCCGGCCTAGCCCTGAGCTGTTCACCAGGCTCCATTCGGGCTGGGTAGGAAGTAGCAGCACCACTTTTCCTGGCATGATCAGTGAAGTCCCTGCAAGAGTAGGAGGTTTCTGTAAGTTCTCAAAAGCCTTGTTAAAGGCTTGGGACAACTTAGCAGAGCTCAAACGTTAGGAGATGGATATCTGGGCTGAAAGTTACCCCTGTCCTTGCTTTCAGGTTAGTCACGGGGCTTTTCTTGCTGAATTGGACCAGTAGGCCACGGGATGCTGAGAGGCCCTGCTGCTTCTCACCTCCACTACATGGCAGAAGTCCGTAGGCTGAGTCTTTTAAGGAAAGGTTAAATGACACTTAGCTAGATAAATGTTTATTAGAAGTATCTCTCAAAGGAAAGGGATTTTCCACCAAAGATAAGCTTTGCTTTTAAACTTAGACTATATCTCCCTTCAGATGAGTAAGATGGACATGCACACGGGGAATAAGATGTCTGTCAGTTACACTGCTGTGATGTCAGGTTCCAGAATATCAAGGCAACATTCTTTAGAAGTGCCTTTTCACTTTGGGTTGACCCTAAGTTTAGAATCAGTCAGCTTATCGTCAAAGGGAAAAGGAAGGCCTGAATGACAAGAAAATACCTGTCATGAGTTGGTTTGGAAATTACTTCTCTAGGTTTCCTGAGGATGTTTCCTTACTCAATATACACTCTCCTCTGTTGCTTTCACTCATATCATCTGAAGATGAACATTTTATTTCCAGCTTGAGGTAGGGAGTAGGGTGAATTTTCACTCCTCACCCCCAGCTTTGGCTCTTTGGTCGGACTATGGGATCGATCTTTTCTTATAAGGGGCCAAGGAAAAGAAAGATGGGCTTGGGGAGAAAGTAGTTGCAATCATCTGCCATGTGCACTTGAAAAGGGGGCAACTGATTAGTTCCTTCTGGCCTTCTGAAAAGAGAAGGGCTGACTTGGGTGAAAAGATGTCTCTTTATTCTTAAAATGTTGAACCCTGACCAAGTGAAACTATTTCCGATGGCTGCCAGTAATTTCTACTCTTTTGAAATAAAAACTCAAGGATTTTGGCTTCAGATTAGAGTATGAAATAATCAAGGAGACCTGAGTGGAAAGCAGAATGAACTCTTAGTACTGTAAGTTTCAGTAAAGAAGAGAGTGACGTGAACCCTTCCCCCCTTCCCCCACCCACTGACTGAAGCAACAGGCATGTGGGGACATTCGCTGGGGGAGTCTGCTTAGCTGCTAGGAGAAGAATAGAATGAAGTCAGAGGAGGAGGGTGTGTATCTCATGTATGTCCTAGCACTGTTACTCAGTAGGAGCAGATAACTAGAATGATTGGGATCAGCCTCTTGCCTCCCACCCGCAGAAGCCTCCCTCTGCCTATCAAGGTGACCCGACCTCCTGGTTTGCCCGAGACTCCTGATTTTAGCACTAAGAGTTCTCCATCCTAGGAAAACCCATAGTCCTGGGCAAATTGAGATGATTGGTCACCTTGATTGAATTTTAAGGTATTTGGGTATCACATATGACAACTGAGAAACTGTCCCAGATCCATCCTTCCTTCCTTCCTTCCTTCCTTCCTTCCTTCCTTCCTTCCTTCCCTTCAAAAGAATGACTGCCTTCCTTCCTTCCTTCCTTCCTTCTTCTCTTCCTCCCTTCCTCCCTTCTTTCCTTTTGTTTCTGTGGCATGTGCAGCATCTTTAAGCTACAATAATAATAGCTGCCATTGATTGCATGCCTACCATGTGCCAAGTACATGATCTTGTTTAATCCTCCTGGCAACCATGGAAGTAGAATATTTTAAATCCAATTTTATGCAAGAGGAGACCAGACTTGAGGGCTGTGACAAGTTGTGTTTCCCAAGGTCAGCCAACTAGAATGCAACAGAGCCACATTTGGACATTACCGTGCCTGGATCTAGAATCTGACCTTTTCCCACTCATTAAAGCATTCGATGGGACATGGACAGCTGCTCTGATTTAGAAAAGCTTTGTCACCATCAGTTTACCCACTGTTTTTAAACTCCTTCTTCTTAATGGCGCTATAAGGTTCTCTGGGATAATAGAGCTAAAAACTGTGCAGGAAGCTACAGTAGCTATTTTAGTCTGATCCCTGTAGCAGATCCTGAATAATTATTTGGTTCTTAAAGGAACTACTGAGTGCCTGGCAGATAGAAAGTACTATGCTTGTTATTTTAATTATGACACATGAGCTATCATCTTGAACTAAAATGTTTTAGCCAACGCTTGTCAGTTCAAACGTTGTAATATAAAAATCACCAAAGACTCAGGGTATGAAGGAAAGAAACTCAATGATGTACTTCCTGAGTTCAAAATTAGGTAAAATACACACAAAACAACTTTTATTTCCACTAAGGAAAAGCTATCCTCTTAGTTATTTGATTTGTATTAGATAAGGGACAGGCTTTCTCGCCATAATAAAAGGTGTTATGCACATAATGCTGAGATAGAAGCAGAAAATTCTATTCTAGGGCTGCAAACTGTAAATGGTTTATTTCAGGGGAAAATTGAATCCAGGGGCTCAGCCCTAAGAAATTCCTCTGCTGAAGTTGGAGATAATTGGAAGCTCTTAGTATAATGACAGGAGGGTCAATTTATAGGCATCGCATTGAGAGGTAAATCCTCAGATTGTGGGGAAGGATGCAGGAAGCTTTTAGGCGATTCTCTGCTTTTATTTCATCAATTCACACCTGAAAGTTGTGCCTTTACTAGAGAAGGTACCACAGTTAAGGCTACATAATTTATAGATAGATTTGAGGACTCAAATATAACGGAAGAGACATGGCAATTCAGTTTGATCCCGTTCAACAAATACGTGCACCCACTAGGTTTTAAGGTGTAGGCTGGATTCCGAGGGTACGGGGAGAAGCAGCATGTGCCCCCGACCTCAAGGAGTTCTCATGGAACTAGAGGAGATGAGATATATGTAAAGATATTTTCTTCCGGGGCAGTTTGAAATTCTCATAGGAGTCTTAGTCTGCTTGGGCCGCCATAGCAGAATGCCATAGACTGGGGGTCTTGAAGAACAGAAATTTATTTTCTCACAGTTCTGGAGTCGCTTGAAGAACAGAAATTTGTTTTCTCACAGTTCTGGAGTCTGTAAGTCCAAGACCAGGGTGCCGCACGGTCCGGTTCTGGTGCGGCCTCTCTTCCCGGTTTGCAGCCTTCTCGCTGTGTGTTTACATGGCCTTTCCATTTCTCGTAAGGCCAGCAATTCTGTTGGATCGGGATCCCACCTCCATTTCTCATTTAACCTGAATTATCTCCTAAAAGCCCTGTCTACAAATAGTCACACTGGGGGCTGGCTTCAGCTTAAGAATTTGAGGGATACAATTCAGTCCATGGCAATATGCCCTCACCCGCTTTATAACGAATGTATTAAAATGTACTCACATCATACATTATATCCATTTTTCTTTTTGCTGTACAATAAGTGAAAGGATTTTCATACTTTTGCTTTTGACATTTGGCTATGAGTCATTTATGATTGGCTGCTGCCGTCATTCATACTTGGGATTTTTTTTTTAAATGAGAGAATTATAAATTGTTTTCAAATGTAATACGATATTTGTGAATTCTAAATTTGACAATTCACGAGATTGACATAATTTAGATTTTTGTGTTTAATTGAGCACTAACTAACTAATTTGTATTTTTGCGGATTGTATATTTTGGAGCCGATACCTTATTCCGGGTCTGTAATGCCTAATGGATAAGAGAGCTGGGCACGTTTCATAGCTGCACTTTGCACTTCTAGACAGGTAGCTCCCCACCCTAACCTCTCTTCCAACGTTTGGTGCAGCATCTCCAGCTGTTTGCTGGGCCTCCTCCTGATGTTTCACTGGCAGTTTCGACTGGCTGCGTTCCAAGCATCCTCTTCCCATGCAGCCTGCCTCCTGTTTCAGGAAATGGCATGCTGGGGTTTGAACTGAGGCCTCTTGCTTCCAAATTTGTGGATTTAACTATTATGAAACACTGAGAAGCACTGAGAAGTAGACGGGACATTGAGTTTGAGTGACAGGATTTGGAATAATAATGTCGTTAATAGTGATGGGGCAAAAAGTCAGAGAAGGTAGGATGAAGGAGGAGGGAGGGAGATGGTGAGGGCAGTTTGGGTCATGAATTAAGAGCCGCCTGGCATCACTGGGTTGCTATCTCCTCTTTATCACTCTGTCTTGGCTAAATGATTGTCTTTCTGAACCATCTTCTTTGTTTTTAAGTAAATCACCATCCTTGATTCTCCAGGAGCCATGAGCCAGCCCAGGCTGTGGTGAAGCAGCCTGTCTTGGGAGCCAGTGGCAGGACCACAGTCACGACGATTGTCCAGACTGGCGGGGACTGGAGCACCGGCCTCTTCAGTGTCTGCAAAGAGAGGAGAATTTGTAGGTTTTCCCTCTTCATTTAAATTCTCTTTCACTATTTTCTTTCCCAAGACATCAGTGGGTGGAAAAGTGACATCAGGCACAGGGACAGAAATTAAGTGGTTTCAAAATAACTGGACTATTACTCTAGTGACTCAGATGTACTCCTTAGCAGGAAAAATCTTGCTTTTCAGAGATGTGGATGCTTTTATAGACTAAGTGGTGACTTAAAGATTTTTTTAAATGGCAAAATCCACTGTTGGCAAAGACATGAAATGGGCTCTCTCATTTGCTGCTGGTGGGAGTAGAAAAGGTACACCTTTCCCAGCAGATGGTTTAGCAATACATATGAAAAGAACCTCAAGTGTTACGTAGCTTTTGATCCAGTAATTACATGTTCAAGCATTTAGTTTAAGGAAATAAATCATGTGCAAAGATTTAGCAGCAACATTAAATTTTGTAGTATTGGTTATTATAGCAACAATCTGGAACAGCCTAAGTGCTTAACGGGGGCATCCATACAATGAATTATTATACAGCCATCAAAAGTCATGTTGTATAATAACGTTTAATGAGATGAGAAGTTGTTTTGGATACATTTTTTAAGTTAAAGAAGCAGATCGTAAAACTATGCATCTTAGACACCATTTGTGGAAATATTTAGAAAAATATCTAGAATAATACAAATACAAGTGTTTACAGCGATGTGTCCAGATGGTAGGCTAATGAATAATTTTTATTTTGTTTTTGCTTATCTCATTCTAGTATTCTTATGAAGAATGTGTAGTACTCTTATAACAATAGGAGAGATCACAAAACGAAGCCCCCTTTGTTGATTGACACCTTTGCAGACAGTGGTTCAGTTATAAAGAAGTACCAACAACCCTGTCCTCTGGCTACATGATTTTCCCCTGGGTTTGAAGGTCAAAACACATCAGTTCTATTTTTGCCTCGGGACATTCTGACCCATCTCTGGTGTCACATGTTGGTATCCCCTTCCAGGACCTAATGCTCTTGCCTTAGGGAGCAACTCGGTCACAGGATCTTTCTCGGAGTGGGTGGTGGGGACAGGTTCATTTTGAAGGTTGAAGGGCAGTCTCTTAAGTTCAGAATCCAACTGACCGTGGATCTAGTATGTTTGAGGAATATGGCTCTCCCTACCTTTTACAGGATTATTTGGGAAGATCTGAATTTGTCCTAAAGCCTCCCAGGTTGGATCATTCGGAGAGCTCTGAACTGTTACATGATGTGAGTCCTCATTCTGCCGAGAGTCTTGCTGAGGGAAGAGCTTGAACAGCGTTTTCCGATGCTCTGATCATCCAGGCTTGTGCCTTCACTGTTTGCTGGGGCCTCCCAGAGCAGAGACTGCCCAGCACCAGACCCTGCCTTCCATCCTTGTCCCTTTGCCCATCTGACCCTGAGCTCCACTGTTTTTTTTCCTGCCTCTGCTACCTACGTGGACTTTTGACCAGACAATTATTCTGGCCAGTTGTTCTCTAATTCTCTCAAGATTCTTTCTGGTTGTCTTCCAGGTTCTCGGACTCTGGTTGTGACCCAGTATTGAGGTGCAGAGAAAGCAGATCAGCCATGTGGAGATGTGGAGACCTAGCCTCACATTGGGAGGTGGATGGTTTTCCTCTCATAGCGTGTGGTTGGGGGTTGGGGAGCCATACATGCCTTTCCAAGTAGGACAGAGCCTGGAATATAATGCAGTGATTAGGAGAATGCATTGGTATCAGATTTAGACCTTGCCTTGAATTTTAACTCTGCCATTTGACAAATTCTCTGGGTCTTTATTTTTCTATCTCTAAAACGAGGATAATAAAAGTGCCCAACTCAAGGGTGGTTGTCAGGATTAAAGCAGATAATGTATAGAATCTACTCTTAACGCTGCTTTGGAACATAACTGGATCAGAGTTTTGTTGGTTGCATGCTTTACTGGGTGGAATAGTGTCTCCTCAAAATTCACGTCTACCTGGAAGCTCTGAATGTGACCTTATTTTGAACTAGGATTTTTGCAAAGTAGTCAAGTTAAAAAGAGGTTATACTGGGTGAAGGTGGGCCCTAATCCAATAGCTGGCGTTCTTATAAGAAGAGGGAAATTTAGACACAAACGCACCGAAAAGAAGGCCATGTGAAGGTGGAGGCAGAGATTAGAATAATGCATCTATTAGCCAAGGAATGCTAAAGATTGCCAGCAACCACCAAAAGCTTAGAGAGGGGTGTGGAACAGACTCTTACCTCAGAGCTCCCAGAAGGAACAAGCCCTGCCAACACACTGATTTCAGGCTTCTAGCCTCCAGAATTTTCTAGTGAGAGAATGATTTCTATTGTTTTAAGATGCCCAGTTTGTGGTATTTTGGTCTGGCAGCCCAAGGAAACTAATACACAAGCAAACATTGGATTTCATTAGAAGGCTATGGGGTAACTCGCAGAATCAAAATACCAACTAAAAACTAAGCTCAGCGGGATTAGATGCATTATCAGGAAGCTAGCTGATAGTCTGATAAACTCTAAACATGTTTATCCTGTTGTTTTCCTGTCTGAGAATTGATGTTTTAGCAGATAGAGCCCAATTTTCCTAGCTTAGGTCATGTGCCTGCTGCTTGGGAAGGCCAGGGCATTTTGAGTGACAGTTCTATCAATATTGCCCGCAATATTGAAGGGATAATTTTCTAAATTTTTCTGTTGGGGTGCTGTTCTCAGGAATATCTTAGCAAATATACAACAATGTACTTAGTGAATCTTAGGTATTAATATTGTTGTTATACATTTTTATTATCTTCCAGCATGTTGAGAGCAAAGAGTATTGTCAGGAGACTTAGACTGGCTGCTGTAGAGTGATTCCCATCCAATCCCAAGAGTACCTAAAAAGTTGGTCAAAGAAAGGACCACTTCTCACCACTCTGCTTAAACCTTGCTTTGTTGCTTAGCTCTGCTCCCCACCCCCAGAGGTGTTTGAGAGACCAACCACACTGGGTCTCCTGGGGAGTCCTCGCTTCATCTGAGAGCCCATTCTAGGGGAAGAGGAAAAGGAAAGACGTGGAGAAATATGTACAATATTCTTTACAATTGGGCATGACCCATGGAGGAGAAGCCATGAATATACAGTGCAATGATCTTGGATGTTCTGTGTTCTAATTGTTCCTTAGAACAATGGATGGGCTTCCATTTTGTGACTGCTCATAGTATCTCTTAGCTAATTGTCTTAGAAGGAAATTTAAAAGCAATATCACTTTGTACACTCATCTGTCCCATAATTCCCAGGACGTATGAGTGCTATGAATCCTAGCTTTCTTTCTTTCATGTTTAAAATGGCTACTTCACCCACAAAATTTAATTTCCAGCAAAGTACTGTGAAAATAGTTGTGACTAACTGGGGAACAAAAATGGAGAACTTCTTGCCGTGACTTTGTTCCATGCCAGATTCCCATCCTGGGACACCTTCTCGTTAACTGTGGAGAATTATTGCTACAATTTGTCATCCATTAAGCAAAGGGTACATTATGAACAGCGATGATTTCCTTTTCTTTTTGACATTTTGCTTCTTCATTTTAGTGTAATTATATTTTTTGAACTGACTGCCTCTTCCCACCTCTGTGCTTTCATGTGAGTTCTCCCTGCCTGGAATTAGCAAACGGGTGCTTCTGTGTCCCGTGAAGGTGTGGTTGCTGGAGGCTCGGATGTGAAGGTGAAGCCAAGGTGAAGTAAGGGCTGCTAAGTGGCAGAGTGGGTAAAAGGCCGGGCATTCCAGCTTCGGGAACGGTGGTGACATTGCCCCAGAGAAGGTCATGTGAAAGGTGTAATCAACACTGGTTTGTAATTCAAAGTTTGCTGAGTTCCCATCTATGTGGAGACATGTGATAGGGGTTATAGACATAGTTGTGAATGAGGCAGAGAAGGTTTGTTATAGGAGGTAGACAATAAGCACATAAATCAGTAAAATAATTGCAGTGGTGATAAAAGGAGTTATGAAAGGAGATTACAGGAGTCCAGGATGGCCTCTCCAAGGTACTGACTTAAGCTGATAGCTGAGATTGGAAAGAATCAGCCAGTCGAACAACCTTCCCTTGGAGGGCATCGCGAGCACCAGACAGTAATGAACTTGGTGTGGACTAGGAACCATCAGATGCCCAAGGTGGGTAGAATGAAGCGGGCCAGGCTTTTCTTTGGTTTCCTGGAAGAGAACGGAGGCATGAAAAGTCTTTGGGCTGGGATCCACGTCCCCGAACTCTGTCTCGGGTAGACTGTCCACACCGAAAGCAGGGACCACTGCTGTCTTGCTCACGTCTTTGGCTTCCAGCAGAGCGCTTGGCCCGCAGAAGGTGCTTCAAAATATTTCCCAAATGACACATCGGCGCATAAATTTTAAACTGTGTTTTCACTTGATTTGTTCTTTCTCGCTCTTCATTGAAAGAGTCATAAGGTTTCAGAGTTAGGAGGGATATGGGGTCAGCTGGTCTGGCCTGTCCACTGCTTATCTAAATCCCCTCTGCAGCATGTCTGGCAAAGACCTGACATTCTTGGCTTTCTGAATATTTCCTGGGAGGAAGGCTTCTCTCCCTTGGAGCCAGCTCGGTGCTTTAAAAAAAATGATTTTGAATAGATTACCATGCACGTGATGCAAAATTCAAAAGTACCTACCCTTTTGGTACATGAAAAGCAGGTATTCCATCTTTTCTCTCTCTCTCCCACTTCTCCCCAGAGGCAATCACTCTTACCTGAATCCAGATACAATCTATATGCTTGTAAAGATAAATTTTAAAAAAATGAATGAAAATAGATGAGTATTTCTTTATTTTAAAGTATCAATAATCATGGTAAAAAAGAAAAATACACAAGGCTATAAAAGAAAAAAGCGGTATCCTGTAATCAAAGCCATCAGAGATCACCGTTGTTAATCATGTATCTATGCTTCCAGATGTTTTGCTGTGTGTGTGTGTATACAATTTACAAAATAGTAGAGCTGTAAATACACTGTTCTGCACATTTGTTTAATTTGGCAATATGACTAGGTGATCAGACCATATTTGCACTTCTGGAGCTAATATTTTAAACTGCTATATAGATTCCATTTATCCAAAAAATTCCCATTGTGGATCTTTATGTGGTTTCCACACTTTTTGCTGTGTGAATATACTCGTACAGATGTCATTTTGCATGCTTGTGACTTTACCTATTGGCTAATTGTTGAGGAGTAAACCTGATGGTCAAATAGTATGTACCATTTTAAGTCTTTTTTTTTTTTAATCTTGATAGATGTTGCCAAACGGCTCTCAGTTCGAAGTTGTACTAATTTACACTCCCGCCCACACTGTACGTGTGCCCCATTCCTATTTTGAGCATCTCTTATTGTCAGATGGTTCTGCCTTTTTGCAATAATTGATCTGAAATGTGCCTTGCTGCAATTTCCACCCACCTTTCCTCCTTTTGATCTCTGGGGCTCTCCACACTGTGGTTTTGTGTAGGCTTCTTCTTCTTCTTCTTATAATTATTTTTATCTCAGCTGCCCTATGAGTGAGAATGATGAATAATGAACCACATTGCATGAACCACAGTATAAGGTGGAACCCATTTCAGAGAACAGGCCAAGAATGTTTAGGCTGTGCGTGCTTACACAACCACCAGGCCTTCGAGTGTAAGAGGAAGAGGATGAATTTATGGCTCAAATCCCTTTTGAGCCTACGCACTTTAGCTCTTTAAAACAAAGCATAAATGATGTTATGCCGCACATATCATTATGCAATATTTTTTAACTCAAACTCTGTTTTAGAGATTTAACTCTGTTGGTACTTAATTGATCTTTCATTGCATTCTTAATTATTCCACAGCATGATTTATACCATCATGGTTTAGTTACACTTCCATCTATTAATGTACATTTGTTTTAGAGTTCAAGCTACAAATAATACAGCAGTGGATATCCTGGCACCTGCTGCTTTGTGTGCATGTGTAAGCATCACTCGAGGGTAGATCCTGATAAGTGGAATTGCGGGGCCCGGGAGAGTTTAAAAGTTTGTCGGATTCAGCCAGGTTGCTTCCCGAGTGCGGGACCAGTTCCCACTCCTATCTGTGCATGGAGCACCTGCTTCTCCAAGGTTCCCCACAATGTTTGATATTTAAAAACTTAAGAAAAATTTGCCATTCTTATGGGTGATATATGATTTCCGACAGTCTTATTATGCATTTCCGTGATTACTAACAGCACTGAGCAACTTTTCATGTTTGATGTTGGCCCTTTGTATTTTCTCTTTGGTGAAAGCCCTGCCTGTGTCCTATGCCCGTTTTCTTCTTTTGTTTAATCCTTTATATATTGATTTGTAGGAATTCTCTGTATATTCTGGATACTTACCCTTGGCCTGTGATATATATTGGAAAACTTTCTTCTAGAGACTCTTCAAGATAAAGAATTCCATCATCCTACCCTTACGCATTCTTGAGGTGTGAGTAGACTATGCTCCATTACGGTACAGGCCACTAATGCCTGACACAAAGGATCTTTCCTGAAGCAGTTCCATGATTTAAGACTGTCCCACAGGAATAAATATAAAGTATTAGTAGTGAGGGTACTGTTTCGAAGCATACAAACCCACAACCTTTGTGGCATACTAGATAAATGCATAAAACATAAGGACATATGGACATACGTGTTGTATGTAGTAGTTAAGACTTTGGGGCCAGACTACGTGAGTTCAAATCTGGCCTCCGTCCCTCCTAACAAATGTATGAACTTGGGGGAATTACCTTAAACTCTCCAGGTATCAGTTTTCTCATCTGTAAAATAGGCATAAGAAGAGTATAATTTTACAGGATTATGGTGTGAATTAAATGAGTTAATGCAAAGTATTTTTAGCAGTGCTTGGCACAGGGTTAAATTTGTATGAGTGTTAGCTATTACATAATAAAAGTTTAGCTTTCATAGTTTTTTTTTTTTTTAATCATTTCTGATTTCCATCCCTAGGGAATTGAATGGTCATATGAAGAAAAATATTAAAAATAACAATGTGTTTTTAAAAAGGCGCACAAATCATAAAAATAAGTACAGGAGTTCCGATGCACAAAACGGCTTCTCTACAATGTGCTTACTGTGGATGGCGAGTGTTTCCTTTGCTCGTTAAAGTGGTGCAGCTTCAGCAGTTGTGTAAACACAATTTATTACTCACTTAGTGTGCCAGCTTTATAATTCTGCAAGTTTTTATACTTTTTTTATTTGCAGGGACTTTTACACACTATTTCATAATCCATGCATAAAGTGAGATTTGATTGACTTTTGTGTGTCATGATTTCAAAGTCCCCTAATTTAAGGTTGCATGCAGTGTGACCACTCTGAACTTGCTGTAAGTTTACTGGACCACTTCCTGTCTCTGAGCTGTTTCTACCAGTTGTCAGTGCTGGATGGGGTCTGCCAATTTCACTGGAAGTAATGATTTTTTTAAAAAAATGTGGAGTGAAACATCCTAGAAACAACTCAAGGCTGTATACAGAGTTTGTTTTCGGCCACCTGAATCTTATAGTATGTGATTTAGCGATTATGTTAAGATTCCTGAATGGATGAAAGTGATGTTCTGTTCCTTGAAGATAAGCTGTTCCTTGTCTTACCACACACCCCTCCCCAAATAGCCCCAGTCCTCATGGCTTTTGTGCATGTGCCACCTCACCCCTTATCTGACACTGGAGAAGTCCAGAGTCCTGGAACAGCCCTTGGAAGTTATGAGATAAAACAGCATTCCTATCTTTTTGCTTCTTGGTTATTGAATTTGGGAGTAGGACTTTGCACTCCTCATAGTGGGAATGTGGGAGGGAGGGATAGGTAGGCAGACAGGCCTTTGACAGGAAGTTCTTCTAGTATGCTAGTGACATGATATGTGAGCCTTTGTATCTGGTGCACTAAAAGGCTATGATCGCTACCATTTCACCCTCATGAATATGGCTAAAATAAAGGCTGACAATAGCAAATGTTGGTGAGGATGTGGGATAACGGATTCTCACACGTTGCTGGTGGGAGTGTTAAATGATGTAAATACTTTGGAGAACTGTTTATTAGTTTCTCGAACAAGTTAAACATAAATCTACCCTATGACCTAGCAATTCCATTTCCAGGAATCCAAGTGAAATGAAGATGTATGTCCACATAAAGACTTGTTTATGAACGTTCATAGTACTTGTTTATAATAGCAAAAATCAGAATAATCGGTGGGAGAATGGATAAACAATAAAAAAAAAACAAACTACAGATTCACAAAACGTAGATGAATCTCAAGAAACACGATGTCAAACAAAAGAAGACAATTACAAAAGTAAACATGATTCCATTTATACAAAGTCTGAGAAGAGGTAAAATTCATCTATGGGCATAGAAATCGGAGTAACGATCGCCTGTGGAGTGGGGGTGGGAAGATGCGTGGGGCCATCACAGGCCGAGGGCAGTGTTCCACACGTTTGATTACTTGGCGGAATATGATTGTCAAACTCATCTAACTGAACATTTGTGATCTGTGCATTTTCTTGTATTTAATTATGCCTCAGTAATGTATTTATCTAATATATTTTTAAAGGTTATTATTAGCTCCCGCCCTGCCACTGTTTCATAGTCCTAATTATTTGTATTCATCTAGGTTGTCATCTTTCTCACTGCTAGATGACATAACATATTAATTGTATATCAGGAGTTTTTAACCTGCAGTCCGTTAATAGTTTTCAATGATCCTTGAACCCGTGAAATTGAATGTACTATTTTGCATGTCTGTGTGCATGTATTCTTCCTTTTCTTTGAGGAGCGAGTACATAGGTATCATCATATTCTTCAGAGGGTCTGTAACCCAAAACATTTAAAACAGAACTTCTGTGTTAGTTGGTTCATGCAGAATGTGTAGGAAACAGTATCAGTAGTTAAAGATGAGTGAATGAATAAATGACAAACTGTTTCCAGTTGATGTTCAAGGAACCAAGCCTCTAATGGTTTACAGATTAAAACTGGCAGGTGTCAGTGGCTCCATTAAACTAGCAAAAATTAGAGTAACCTTCTGGCCTGAGAAATAGAATAAAGTTCTGATAAGAACAGCAGGCAGAATCAGTATACCATAAAAGCTTTCAATCACATTTACAGGAAAAAAAGCCTGTTATTGAAAAGTATCATATACTATGTCTATTTTAAATACTGAAATTAGATCGATGAACATAATAGAAGCAGCAGTTATGATCTAGTTGTAAAAAAAAAATATTTCATGCTTTCTCTTGACAAGAAGAAACAATCATCATAGTGAATGCTAACTGAATTGTATCAGGTTCAGCTTTGCCGGTGTACAACAAGAGAAGACAATTTCGATGTGGCTCAGTTATGGCAATTTTCATACACTGAGTCTTGAGAGTTGGTTATTCATTCTTAATCCCTGATTGCAGGGAGACAAAGCAACATTAAATTGATGGCACAGGGTTATAAATGCTTTTTGAGATGGGAATTTGCTCCGAGAAACTTCTGAGAACCTTGGCTTTCTTTTATGTGGTTATCGACAGGTTTCTGTGGTCTCTTTTGTCCGATGTGTCTTGAGTGTGACATCGCCAGGCATTACGGAGAGTGTTTTTGTTGGCCATTGTTACCTGGGTCCACCTTTGCACTGAGAATTGGCACCAGAGAGAGACATAAAATACGGGTAAGTGTGTTTGAATGTATATGTGAACCCGGATCTATATGAGAACCTGGATGCCATTCAAACCTGTGCTCCTCGCCCCACCCCCCCACAAAAAAAGTCTGGGTGAGGCTGTTTAAAAACACCATGCTTAGTGGAAGACTTCGGTAAAAGAAAGGCAAGAAATTTCTGATGTCATTCTTTATTAGTAGGATGTATGTTAACCAAAATGTCACATCATGAAGGGTATTTCCAAGGGTGACCTATTTATAATGCAGATTATTGGTCAGTGGGCCACTTCTGTTTTGCTGCATCAAGAGGAGATGACAGAATTACATCAGATTTGGAGGATATATTTGAGATGGTCTGACTTAAAATGTAGCCTATGTGGCATATGCAGAATTCACTTTAGGGGTTCCCTGGGGACTCTTCAAAGAGCCAGACAGTCGATTTCCAGTGCAGCCGAGACTGAGGTATAATGAGAGATGGAGGACAGACAGGTCATACATATTAAGATGTGGATGGTTTTTTTAAAAAAGCATCTCTTGATATATTCATATGAAATGATCCCTAAAATGTATTTTTAAGTAAAAAAAGAAAAAAACCAGCAAGGCATAGAAGTATGCAGCTATTTGCATAAAAAAACTGTATATGTACATCCTAGCATAGACAGAGAATTTATGTGGAAGGGTAGATAAGAAACTGCCAACAATGGTTGCCCCCGGAAGGGTAACTGGGTGGCTGGGGACAGCTGTAGAAGGGATTTACTATTTACTTCCTATCCCTTCTTACTGTGGGAATTTTGGACCGTGAGCATTTATTACCATTTCAAAGACATAAATAAAATACTTCTAATTACTGAGTCCTAAGAGAGAAAAAGATGTTGACAGAGAAATCAGTGGTTTCAATTATGAAGCCTATATCAAACGCCCAAAAGACAGGTCTCTGAATCGCAAGGACCGATTAGCTGGTGAGCAGCTTGGCCCTTGGGTAACCCAGTGGAGCTGTGTCCTGGGGCACTGACTTAGGGGTGCCGGTGGGTCTTGGAAACAGTGCATGGGGTCGGCCATCAGGTGGAACTGCAGGGGGCTCTGGGTAACGGAAACAAGCCTCTGTGCTTGCAGCGGAACAGACACGGGCTCTCCCCCTAGGGCACACTGTGTGAGGACTGGCTGGCGGTGCACTGCTGTTGGCCTTTTTCCATCTGTCAGGTGGCCCGGGAACTAAAGATGAGGACCTCCCGACTCTATGAAATCTCAGCAGCCCCTTCCACTAAGGATACCTTTGTCTGACAGAGCAAGAAAGCTCCTCCTCCCTCCCCCTCGCCCTGCCCTCAAACCCCTCTTAGTAAAGAGATTGTTATAAATTTTCACTGAAGCAGTATGGAAATAAATGATTCCCCCACTGCTGTCTTTACTGTTGTTCTTTCTTTCCTCATTCCCCCCGATGCAGACTCCTATTTGTCTGGATTTGTTGTGCCAGCCCAACCATACCAGGCAGGTTCTAGAGGTGAGTTTTGTGCCCTCCATCCGCCTGCCTGGAGTTTTGGAAGGCTGCGTTTTTCACCCTCTTCCTACTGCCATCCTTTCATGAGGGATGTCTGGGAACCTGGAAGAATTAATATTTGGCTTTCTTAAGCTAAGCCCCTTTTTCCAAAGTACTGGTGATGGTGCAGGAGATGGTTCATTTTAGTTAGCTCCTGGACAGGGCACAGAAATACAGAGGCACTGTCCTTCCCTTCTCCTGACTTCCTCAGTCCTGATTGTGTAAAGGAGAAAGTCTCAGGTCACAGCTAATCTTGAACACCTCTCTAGCACTTGCAAATCCCTTGGGTAAGCAACTGTTGTGGGTTGAGTTGAATTGTGTCTCTCCCCAACATCATTCCCCTCCTTCCCAAAGATATGTTAAAGTCCTAACTGTGGTATCTGTGAATGTGACATTATTTGGAAATGGGGTCTTGTAGTAATCAAGTCAGGGTGAAGTCATTAGGTGAGCCCTAATCCAATATGGCTGCTGTCCTTACGAGAAGAGACTTAGAGACACAGAGGGAAGACAGCCATGTGACGACGGAGCTTAGAATGATGCCGCTGCAAGCCAAGGATGCTTGGAGCTACCGGAAGCTGGAAGAGGCAGGGGAGAATCCTCCCTTAGAGGTTTTGGAGGAAGCGTCGCCCTGCCAACATCTTAATTTTGGATTCTAGCCTCCAGAGATCCGTGAGAGAATGCTTCCGTTGCTTTAAGCCGCCCAGTTTGTGGTACTTGGTTACTGCAGCCCTGAGAAGCGAAAACACCAACCATCTATGTGTGACTAGAATACTTTCGTTTTTGTTCGGGCCGCGGCACAGAACAGTGCTGAGGAGCTTGGGTTGTGAAGCCTGAAATGCCTCCTTCACTTACTGATCGTGTAACTGTAGGCAAATTTGCTAATCCCTCTGTGCCTCAGTTTCCTCATCTGTAAAATGAGAGTTCCGACCTCGTAGAGCTGCGAGGATTCGAACAAGTGAGACACTTAGTACAGTGCTTGGCAAGTAGCCAGGGCTCAGTACATGTGAGCTGTCATTACTATGTAATCTACTGCTACTTTACAGCCATAGCACTTTATACTGATTTTCCATTTACAGTTGAGATTCAAAGTATTCAATTAAATTTTAGATTAAAATGGAGTCGGTTAAAAATAAGGATATTAAGTAAATAATAATATAGATGGTTGGTGGATATGGCAAACATTGTAAAGGTGGTAAAACGCTAATTTTATTGAGTACCCGTATGTGCAAGGCAGGCACTGTTCAAAGTACTCTACATGTTTTAAGACACTTAATCCTTAGTGTTCCTCAGGTGCTATTATAGCTCTATTTTCCGGAAAAGGAACCTGAGCCACAGAGAGGTTAAGTAACTTGCCCAAAGCCACACAGCTGGTAAGGGACGGATAGCAAGCAGAGCAGGCTTCTGGCCAAGAGGCCTCTGGGGCCCTCGTGGTTGTACAACCTGGTGTTTGCTCTGTGGAGGTGAACTCAGCCTGGTGAGCATTGAGAGGAAGCGCCACTCGCCCTGTCCCTAGTCATCCCCACTGAAACTAAGCAGTTCTGGCTAACAAAGTGGTTCCTCTCCTCCCATCCCTCCCTCTTGGATGTCCAGAGTAGCTGTCAGGAACCAAAGCCCTTTGGGAAAGTTAAGTGCTCAATATTGATGTTTACTCTCTGATGATGTCCTCCCCCCTCCAAGCCAGCTACTGAAAAAAAACAAAAACAAAAACAAAACAGGCTTCAGGGACAACTCTATTAATTGAAAATAAACCCGCTTTATTGTTTCGTGCTTAAACACATATCGGGCTTCTCAAGCTTGCAGCTGGGAACAATATGCATTTTTGGCAAAGGAGACTTGGGTAATCTCTCCATGTCCACATGACTGACCCTTGCCTGCGTGGAGAGCAGAGGATATTCATGTACCAATGTCTGGCCCGCTTTTCCTCATGGCTGATGGAAGAGATACTAGTGGACCTCTCCAGCAATGGGGTCCTTCTTTTTTCTCTTTCCTTCTGATCAAACCCTGGGTGGTGAAGAGCAAACTTAACACTTCATTAAAGCCACACACCAGACAAGTAAAACTCTGGGCTCTAAGAGCAGTGTCTACCATCTAATCACAGAATGTAAAATGGAGAGTTGACGTGTGGATAGGTAGTTCTTTGAAAACTGATGCCAGGGAGTGGCCCTGAAGCGAGGTGGTTGAGGACCAGGACTGGTTTCTTCTAGAACATATCGAGTCCCAGAAAAAAGGACTTAACAAAAACACGTGACTCCTTCTCAGGAGAAAAGTGATCCAACACCAAATATTTAAAGGAGAGACAACAACTCCGACATTAAACTTCCCATTTCCTCAGACTTACGACAAGCTGTCAGGGGTATAACTCTTAGAGTTGCCCAATGGTGAAGAAGGCATGTTCTGTGTGTTTTTCTTCTCACTAGAAAGTTCTTTTTGGTTTTCTGAGATGCAAAGTGTGGAACGGACCTCTGATGACTCCATGTGGGTAAACGACACCAACACACATGCAACAGACATTGCAAAGTAATCCATACAAACGATAAATTACAAAACCGGAAAATGAACAAAACCCCACCAAACCTCTTGGCTTTACAGTGGAATATACTAAGGAAATAAGCTGCCAGCGCTGCAACTCTCTGTTTTTTAGAACAAAGATATGAAAAGTTTGGAAGTCCTTAAGTGTCCACTGTCCTATAAAATAATTTTTTATATGTTTCTATATTTTATATATCTAAGGTTTGCTTATACAATAATCCATAATGACTAACACATTATACCCTTTTTATAAACATTATTCACATACATATTACCTCATAAAGATTTTCTTTTCGGTCTGTTAAAAACACTGCAGTTAAAAAAAACAATCAGAGACACAAGAGTCTGTATCTATTCTGCTTATATTTCCATGGACGAGGGAATTCTTCTCCCCTTCCATTTTTTTCTTTCCTCTTTTTCACCCTAAACAACACTTTCTCCCCTGGACCCAACATGTATTAATAAGCAGCGAAATCCCAGAAGATGAAATTCAGACTTCGTGGTTAGCAAACAATTCTAGCAACAATTTCAGGATTGACTTCATTCTAATTATTCTAATTCATCCTTGCCTGCCTCCGCCACCACCCCCACCACCTTTTGACCCATGACTATTTGGAGTCCCTATCCTGAAACTGACAAGTCCAGAGATGAAAACTTTCGGAGACGGGGGAGCTTTCCTTAAGCTTCTGGGTTTGGCTAGGAACAAATCAGATTCTTCATTTTGTGTTTTCAGAAAATATTTGGTTGATGGGTTAAGCAGGGACAAAGTAAAAGCTACCTGTCCCTCCACTATCAGCCAAGTTCCCAGAGACTTAAAAAACAGCAAGTGAAAAATTAGGAGTGGCCGTTTCCTGTTGCTCTAAATGTGAGAGGGAGAAGCCGATGGCAGAAGAAAGTCTGAGCGAGAGGGCCTTGAAGACAAGGCTATCCTTAGCCAATGTGGTCTGATGATTTCTAGGCATTAAAAGTTGTGTCTTCCCCATCCCAGTTTACACCACTGGCTTTTGTGTGGGCCTATATGTAACCTTGCCATACATCATCTATAAAAGCAAAATTTCTTCCAACTCTAACATTCTATGACTTTACCCGGGAAAATGAAGCCATCGAAACCTCTTCTTAGGTGGGCTGTAAGGCCTCCTGGTAGTAACGAGTAGATTCCAGAATCTGAAGGCAGCATCTCTCTATCCATTGCTGCTGAGGCTAAAGAGGAACCAACCAAACCTGAATTTATCGCGGAAGAAATGGAACCAACACTTAGTCCCAGCTGTCAGAGAAAAGGGATGACTGACAATTGACTGCACCATCACTGACCACATGTGAGAAGATGTCACCACTGAATTATCCATTCTGTGGTCTCATCATACCTCCTGCTTTCTCACTCACCACTTGGCAGAGAAAGACAACACTTTGGGGTTTCTAGTGGCTTATTATCACTCCCTGAGAGAAGGGTGTGGTTAGAGGTCCAAGTTATTCATCCCATTAAGAGATGGGTACCAGTCTGAGTCTTGCACGTGACAGCTTCACACATATAGAAGGAAACATTTCTATAACCACAAAATGCAACCCTCATTCTGTTCACGATTTGGCTGATGTTTACAAGCAAGCCTCGATGAAAGACTGAGGGTGCTTTAGTGCAAAATTATGATCCTGAACTTTAAAACAACCAACACGTCCAAATGAGGCTGCATTCTTGTCATTGTCTTTGGTAATGAGGGCAGCATGAAATGAAATTCTTATTGATGTCTTAAGGGAGAAGATAAAAATGTGTGGCTCCAAGTGTCACAGGATATTTGTGAATTGCATTTATCTGTCCAATGTTTAATCTCTGATTAGCACAGATCATTTTAAATTTGAATTTTAAATTAGAATTTTTTTTTTAAACCAGCGGTAGAATATCTTCTAATGGCTTCTCCTTTAAGACGACTTATTTCTGAACAAAAAAGTGTTCATGGTTATAACTGATTTTTATATCTTTAGACTTGAAGCAGCCTCTCTGTAAGCACTGCAGTCTATGGCATCTCTCTTATAACATCATGGACTTCTCTTATCTGAGATTCTTTATGTACCAAATCTTATTTCCTAGATCAGGATGTTCCAATAGAAAACTTCTGGATCAGAAGGTGTCAGGGGGTTAAGAGAGAGTGGAATTGGAATGGAAAAGAATGAGGATGTGACAGAGGGATACGGGGTGCTCGGTCGTGAGTCAGGGGAGGGGTGAAGGAGAGGGACATTGTGAAGAAGCGTTGGCCTCTGGCCTGAACACCCAAGAGAAGAGTATTATGTTCTCTCCTGCACTGCTCTAAATCTTAGCTGGATAGACAGGCCAGTCACCGAGCTGAAAGGCATTTGAAGTCCAGTCCTTTCGCTTGTCAGTTAGGTGCCAAGGTGTGAGAAATTGGCAAGACAAGGTTTGGCCGTGACAACAGAATGAAGTGACAGGAGGGCTGGGAGTCTGGTGTGACCTGTAACAGCACATGGCACACCTGCTTTTCTCCAACCTGGCTCGCCACCCACCGAGACTGCGGGCGAAGACAGATTTGTTCTTTGTCCTGTTACCCTTCTGTCTTGGAGGCCAGCCTATTGGTATTCTGTACTGTTCCCTGATGTCCAAGGAATATCACATGGTCCACAAACTCTCCGTGGAGCAGCTTTCATCCAATCAGATCTTCGGTTCTCGTCAGCATCCCAGTTGTTGTGAGCTCCTCCTGGGGAGTTTACCAAGGCAGGGTCTGTGAAGGTGAAAAAGATTTCAGAATCTCTCGTGTGTGACTGCATCCTGGGAAGACTACAGTTCTTTAAAATTCTTATATATGTATATAAAAGAGAAAATCAAAACATAGTAAAATATTAATATCTAGGGAAACTAGCTCTGAAGCGTATACAGGAACTCTTTGTACTATTTCAGCAACATTTCTGTAAGTCTGAAGTTATTTCAAAAATAAAAAGTTGAAATCCACGAGCCCCCAGGATTTCTCTGAGGCCTCAAATAGTCTACGGTGATTACCAAACTCACCCTGCATCCCAATCTTCCCCGCAGACGCAACTAATGCCCTTCCCTCTGTGCCCAGCCCTTAGCCCCCTTTCTCTTTCTGGGGCTGAGAATGCTGACAAGGTAGTGCAGCCAACACCCCCGGCTGCCCCTCGTCCAAGTGAGGGCAGGTGGTTTGAATGGGCATCACAGGAGTCAGCTGCTCTCTAAAGTCCCAAATGACCATGCTGAAGGGGGACAGGAAAAAGCTAAAAGGATGATGGGAATTGGTCCAATAACATTTAGAAAGACTTGTCTTTTAAAAGAGCCAGCCTCAGAGTTTTTCCAGAAGTTCCCATGAAAACCAGAAATGAGTAGGAAAGGGAGTTTTCCATCTTCTGCCCAATTTCTTTCTTTTGAAGCTTGATTTCTTTTCTCACCTTATACTGATTTAACAGGCCAGTTTTTCTCATTGGGGGAACTTAAATGATGCTCGCAGCCTCATTCTTGGCATGGCATGGGACAGTCAGATCTTGCCAACAAAATTTATGGGAAACACCGATTTGGGGAGTCTTACTCAAACTCCCACTCTCTAAAGGTAGAACTGGGATCTTTGGCTCCAGAGACAGAGAGAACTGAAAGAGCCTGAGTTTTCATGCTGGTAGCCACATATAGGCTCAAAACAGCCTCTCTGAGCTCTCAGAGCTTGCAAATGCCATGCAGCATTTACTCATTTGCTGATGTGCACAAGGCAAGTAAGAGCTGGCAGAGGCGCCAGGTGGCTGCTTTACATTCAGTGAGAGAAGCAGGCATGAACGCAGTCTGTGATTACTAGGATGCCTTCTGCGTCCCTCGTCAATAAGTTACACAGGGTTTGGAGCTATGCTGCCTTCACTATATACCACCAAATGTGGGCAGGCTAGTCCACTCTTAGCCCTTGAATGGGAAGGTGCCTGTATTAGACACAGCCTGCTTCTCTTCTCTGTGCCTAAGTTGGTGTCAGCGCTGATGCTGGGGATGTGCCTTTCGAGATGGACAGCCTGCTAATATCACAATGGGCCCAAAAACGGCCATTTTGATTTGCAGATCAGGCCTGGTGTCAGCAGCTAGGAGACTGAAGGCAAGGTTATTTGAGATGATTGCATTTGGATCCCCAGGGAGTGGCGGTGGTTTGTTTGCTCTTTTAACTACATTTATTGTGATATAGCATTTCTGAGGGCCAGTGCAGGGGCGAGGAAGTAATAAGGAAGTAACTGCCAAGGGAAAGTTGGCCACCACATGAATCTGACCTTCCAGGTTATGCTAAATGATGTAGAAAGAACTTCAACTCTAAGATAGACTGGCATTTTAATAGGCACCTGGAAATCCCTTCAATGGTAGGCAGTGTGAATTTACCTATGGCTGGCATTGTGCAGCGCTGGGTAGATCCCTTATTAGTGCTGTGTCTACAGGCCAGGGTTTTAGGATTAGGCAGGTAATAATTTGTTTACTGAGTGCTCAGAAGACAAGTCTATTTGAAGTAGAAAACTCTGATGTCTGCAGGAAAGCTTTGCATCCCATCTTAAACGAAGTGGCAAGCAGTTAGCAGCACAGACTAAAGTCAGATTGCCTGGTTTTATTCCCAAGTTCCATTTCCTAGCTGTGTAACCCTGTGGAAATTATTTAATTGCTTTTGGTCTTAGTTTCCTTATCTGTAAAATGGCGACAGTAATAGTATTTACTTCTTATGCGTATAGTAAGATTTTTAAATCAATCTAAGTAAAATACATAGCAGGGGTCTGTAACTGTTGGCTCAAAAGTATTATCATAAATTAAGAGACCTGTTTGAGGTTATTTATTGTGATCTCACTTCTTGATTATCTCCATGAATAGAAAACCCTACAAGTGGATACAGATCACTAAACTAGTTCATTGTCACATTTGTTATTAGAGTTTATTTTGTCTTAAAAACCTAAGTCTCAGTTTTGTAAATTGAGTTCTTAAAGCCTTACGTCCTGATCTGCAAAATGAGGATAATAATAGCTCAGTATTTATTTTATGTGGTTATTGTGAGATGGTCTCTATTATTATTCCCATTATATAGATGAGAAAATTGGGACTCAGAGAAGTGAAGTGACTTGCCCAAGTCACACAGTGAGTCGCACCTGAAATACAACTCAAGTGTTCTAATTCTACAGTCTGGGCTCTTAATCACTGTGCTAGAAAAAGATGGGGGGAAGGGGAGGAGTGTGGAAGGGATAGGGAGACTCACGATTCATAATACACATTTTCGGAATGAGCAAGCGGGTATGGAAATTCAATAACTATATCCTAATGATAACAAAGATGTCATTTCATGTCTTATCCACGCAATTCTAAACAACCATTTTGACTGCTTAAAAACGGACAGATTGCTTGTTGCTGGCTGTGTAGCTGTTGCTTCAAAGAGCCACGAGGGCCAGACCCTTTGTGAGGTCAGTGCTTAAGGTCCTACAGCCCTGGACTGCTAGTGCCTGAGCCAGCCTTAGAGACGGGGAATGGGACTGGAGAAAAGGGAAATAACTTGCCTCTGCTTATGGCATCTCCCATAAGTCATCCTTCCTATGAAGGCCCTTCTTGGCAGGAAAATGGATTCTTCTATTCTCTGCTTGTTCATTCAACACATATTGATTGCATGAGAAATGCGTGCTTAATGAATGAATTTCCTGGGCATGCTGAGCTTGTTCTTGTCTGCCTTGCCGCACTGTCTGTCTGGTTCCTGCTTAGTCTTCAAATCTCAGTTCATATGTCACCTCCTTGGAGAAACCTTCCTGGCCACCCTACCTAATGTAGCTCATACCCCTGCGCTGTTTTCTGTCGCTTCACTTTGTTTCCTTCATAACGTCCATCGTATAGAAGTTCTGTGTCTAATTGTTTACCTTTTACTCCCTTTCAAGAAGGCAGGAAACTTACTTGCATGGTTCACTGCTGTACCCCAACTGTGTGGAACGAAACTTGGCACACAGTAGATGCTCAATCAATGTTTGTGTAATGAAACCGAATGAGGTGACATTGATTTCTACCCAGGAACAAAACATTCTGTGACTCTAAAAGGAGATAGAGTGAGAGCTAGGACGTTGGCCTGGAGCCCCTTGGTCATAATGACATGTCCAGCAGGGGTTTGACTAATCAGCACATGCATTTTCTGAATTACAAAGTGTGCCAGGGACATTTAATTTCTGTTAATTGGCCCCAAGGAGGCGGGGTTGTTATTGAAATCACCGGCCAGCTGGAAGCATATCTGTGTCAGGCCTATTTGCAAATCAGAATGGACGTTTCATAAACACTGCCAACATTGTGAAGCTGCAAGTCCCCAGAGGAGCAGTGCCGATGGGCTTATGGGCTGCATTCAGGGTCACAGACAGCCCTAAACCTTAAATCTTCAACAGATGAGGTGAGGTGGCGGGGACAATCAGAAGACAAGATGAGGGTTATGGCATAGGATGCATTTAAAAATAATTGTCATATTGCCTCAACCCTGGTGCCATTTACCGGCGTATCTGAAAGGTGAAGTGATTTCAGAGCTGGCCCCACTGCTTCCTCACTGTGACCTTAGACAAGTGATTGATCCTCTGAGCCTCAGCTGTTTGATCTATAAATAGGGGACAATAACACTTAACTCGTGGGTTGCTATGAGGATTAGAGAAAATGCATGTAAATAATAACACCACAGAGCAATTTCTATGTGCTGGGCATTGTGCTAATGACTTTATTATGCACATTTTCTCATTTAATCCCCACCAGAGCACGGAAGGAGAGCATAATTAGTATCTACATTTTATAGGCGAGGGAACTGGAGGTTAGGGAGGGTAAATGACTTGCCCATGGTGATATGGAGGAAACACAGAGCCTGAATTTGAATCCAGTCACCTGTCTCACGGCAACTGCCCCTCTACGGACTTAGCTCAGTACCTGGCACTTAGTACACATCTAATGAATGGCCGCGAATAACGCCTTATTCTTGTAGTTGGCATTTCTCCTGCTCTTGTGCTTTCAAGCCTTTGTCATGCCTGCAGACTCCTCCTCCAGCAGCCACCACTTCTAGGGTCCCTTCTGCACACAGGCATCTAACCTACCTGTCTCCCTTAATCTTCCCAACACCCTTATGAAGTGCCTCTTCTCGTTTCCACTCTTCAGACGAGGAAACGAAGTCTCAGGGAGGTTAGGTCAGGCAGCCAACAAGGGGTGGGGCCAAGATTTGAACTCAGGGACATGTGGTCCCAGAACCCAGGTACTTTCCTCTCCACATAACATTTCTCTATGCTACCAGCTTCTGAATCTGTTGCTCCTCAGTGAAGCCCTCCCGACAACCGAAACACTCCCTCGTTTCTCCTCTCTCACGTCTGCCTGCACGGTAGAGCCTAGCTCTTTAGCGTATGTTGTTTTTGAATTGTACCTCCATATCCATTTATTGGTAATAGCCACCATTTATTGAATACTTCAATGCACCCAATACCACCACCAGAGCTGATCTCGTTTAATCCTGTTGAGAACTCTATCAGGCGAAGATTCCAATCCCCATTTTGCAGACGAGAAAACAGGACTAGGGAGGTGTTGTAACTTTCTCAGATTTCTTTAGTTACTTGCCAAAGGGAACATAACTACTAAGTGACAAAACAGGGACATAAAACACAGATGATTTGGTTCCCGAACCCATCATCCTAGCAATTATATTACATTGCTTCTCTGTAGCTTGTCAAGTTCCGGTGGATTGGGAATATAGCTCATGTAGCTACCCCCCCAACCCTTGTTGACTGATACTTTAAAATCTAGTCCTTTGTTGGAGGTCTCCATGACGGAAGCCTAAGCTCTCAAATTTGCCAACATCTGAAAACAAGCTTAAAAAAGAATTCAGCTCATAAATAGAATATGCAAATGGAATTTTTGGAAATGTGGTTCTGATATCTAAATTGGCTTTCCTTTCCAAACAGTGTTGCCCCTTCTGACTGACTGCTCTGTTCCTCGTTGTGGAGGCTGGTGCTATCTCTCTCGAGCTGTGACTGACAGGTCCTCTTCACGCAATGCGGTTCCCTAGCTCTCTCCTTGACAGAGATGTAAAACATCTCCCCAAGGAACTGGGGATGGGGTTAGGAATCTGGATACAGGCTTTTGAAGGTGATATTTATTTGAATTCCTCTTTAGTCCTCCAGGCATTTTTGCTTTCATTCAAGCTTCCTTTTGCTTATTTGTGAAGGTCTCCTGAATGAAAATAGCTCTCACCATCCTCTTGGCTGGCCCAGGGAGTCATTGCTTTCATTGGAAGGACATTAGGATAGTTCTGGCCTCCAGGACACATCAAACTCTACAGCAGTCAAACTTTGACATTGCAAATGGCCTTCATCAAGTCAGTCGGTCAAGCTAGCACTTACTCCAACAGCATTAACTGAGGACACACAAAATGGCCTTTGCGAATGCCTTTTGCCATTTTCCCTGGGTCTTAGCTGGCATCCTTTTAGTCCTTACCACGCTGCCGCTCTTGTCCATCCAGCAGTGATCCTATTTGCATAATTAGCTTGCATCTGTTTGTATGTATTTATCCCCCTAAACAATTGCTTTTGAACTTTGGATAAATACCAGTATGGAACACTGGAAAATGTCAGCTCTTGAGCCCTCTTGTTCCTTCAGAGAAGATGAAAGTGGGGGTCATTTCGGAAAACATCTCTCTCTTTTTCTGCTCTGTATCATTTAGAGTGAGGACAAGCAAAACCAGAAATAAACTCATGAAGAGGGAGAAATCTAGGGGATGCAATATGATCACTGTGTTTTGACGTCAATGACCCAGAACCTCATTGTAACCTTTGGTTCTTTTTCAATTTGCCTGGCTGGGTCTGGCCGCCCTTGTAGTGGGGATAGATTTGCTCTTTGGAGTTCTCTGTGTAGGACACTCTTAATTATCTTCCTTCCTAACCCTGCTTCTCGGATGACAAGACCCTTGTAGTTTTTCTCTGGGCGGGTTTGATCCTCTAAGTTAATCCATCCCACCACTCCTGTCTCCATCCTCCTCCCCCTGATCTCAGCGATACATGCCCATTTGTCTATCCTCTCCAACCTCGACCATGTTATGAGTTTATAGTTGCTATTGAAGAAGAGGGATGTGATGAGTTAAGATTAAGGTTTGGGCTTAGAGTCGTGAGTTCTAGTCCTTGTTGCCTTGGTCCTGTCATTTGACTTCTGATCCTTAATTCTCACCTCTACAACGGGACAACAGCAGTACCTCCTCTCATAGGATTTGATGGCATGATGTATGTAAAGTGCATGGCACGTAGTAGGTGCTCAGTAAATGGTAGCAATTATTGCTGGATAGAGTCTGAGATTTTTTTTTTCCAGTCTCCCTTCCATCTCAAACGAATTATATGACCGTAAGCAAGGCACTGAAATATTCTGAGTCTCAGTCTTTTGATCTGTAGTCTGGGGACAAAAATAGCTTTTTCCTGCATACCTCGCAAGGTTTTTATGAGAATTTGGCAGCAGCAGCAGTGGCGGCGGCGGCGGTGGCAAGATCTGTTTTAGTTTCCGATTCTGTAGAGCTGCATCTGCTCCTGCTTCTGCAGTCAGCTACCCAGAAGCCCCAGGCGAGGCCCAGAGGAGGGCTGCCTGGAAAGTCCTCTACTCAAACAGTTTGGGCACAGCCACAACCTATATTTTCCCTATTCAGGAGCAACAAAATCTTCTCAAACAGCTGTATTTGGAAGAATTCTTGTAAAAATCCCTCTAAACTAGAACTTCTCAAAACCAGACATGCTGGCGCATCGAAATCTCAACTCCCAGCAATGAATCAAAGCCTCAGAATACCAGTGACAAAAGCCAGATGGGAGTTCCAATATTCAGGCAGGGTATCTAGGGCCTCAGGTTGCAATATTTGCTGTGACTAGTGTTTACTGAGGACCTCCGTGAGCTGTACTGAAGATCCCATATGGTACATGTATGGGAAATTTACAAAGGAATGATAAGCATGGAGTTCAGAATAGTGGTTAGGAGGGAATGATAAGCAGAATAGTGGTTAGGAGGGAAGGGGGAGGACGGGAAGAAAGGATGAGATTAGGAGAAGCACACAGCAGGCTTCAATGGTATTGATAATATTTTTTTAAAAAAGCTAGGTGGTAGGTATATGGTTATTTGTTTTATAAAAAAATACATATACAATTTAAAAAGGGAGAAAAGCAGAGAAGAATCCCCAAATCCAGAAAAAATTTGTAAGAAACAACATTCTGTGAGGGCTGTACATATTTTACCTATCCTATTAACCACTGAATCCCCATCGCTTCTCCCAGAGCCTGGTCCAGTGTGGGCGATGGGTAACTGTTATGGAATGAACGAATGGACAAACGGGTGAATCTGTAATGCTGTTCCATGCCCCCCAACCCTGTCATTGATCCCACTTCTGCTGCATTCTATGTTAAAGTGTAGGTCAGTAAGCAAGAGAGCTTCCTGGACATTTCATTTCTGCTCTGGCCTAGGACACAATGCTATGGCCTGGCAAACAGATGGCTTGATCATTTAACATTGCTCTATTCCAAGCAAAATGCCCTTGCGAGATTTATTCTCAATGACACCAACCTGCTGCAAGGGTCTTTGGAATTAACTCCTCTGGTTTGATCCTGCCTGACGCACACATTCCCTAAGTGACTATATTTCATGGTCACCTGAGAGATTGCTGGAAGTCTATCACTCCCTTCTCTTAGCCAGAGGGAGAACTGGGGTCTTTACTCGCAAGATGTAAACAAGAGAAGCATCAATGGCAGCAGCTGCTGGTCCCGGGGCAGCCCAGCTTGCTAAGCACTTGCCCTCAGCTGGAGAGACTTGGTAGGATTTCGCTATTCTGTCTGCCACAGCTGCTCTCTTTCGGGGGAGGGAGGCCGAATGCTGTGGGGCTGTCCTTTGTGGACAGAGGCAGTGAGAGGAGAAGGATGGATTCCTGCTCATCTTGTTGAAACGAATGACTTACAAATCTGCCAAACGAAGGCCAGAGGAGCTGAAAAGCTGAAGGGCACACTGCTCATGCCTCGTGAAGGTGACTGTCAAGGAGAGTGGCCAGTGTGGGGGTTGGGAAGATTGCTGGGCTTGACAGCAGTGCTCTCAGCCTCTGAGTGACCTCTCTGGGCTTTATTCTGTATAGTAGGATAACTGTCAAGATATTTAACAACCAATATGGCGTAGGCACTAGCCAATCAGAGTGAAGAAGGGCTTTACTGCCGGAAGCCTCAGCTGCACCTGGCCTTAGCCATTTGGCTGTTGGATGGCAGAGCGATAGGGAGAGACCTGGAGGAAGGGCCAGGGTGCAGGAGTGGGGAGAAGCTTTGGGAGATCAGAGCAGCCACTATTAACCTATCACCACGGGCCTATTTCAATATATTAATAGCCAGTGTGGA
>NW_006443124.1:1092979-1094095 GCF_000325575.1 Pteropus alecto
TCTCACACTTTAATTGCATCAGAGTCACTTAGGGAGCTGCTGGTAGAAAACACAGATGTCCAGTTCCCACCTCAAACGTTCCCACTGAACGACACTCTCTGGGGCCCAGGTGCAGCCCACTACGCTCATGAGACCTGAGTGCCCTGGAGCAGCTGGTCTCTAAGGACCAAGCTCTAACCCGGAAGGGGTTTATGATGACTTGGAGAGATGAAGTACAGTACATGGTCTCTAGGGGAACATGCCCAAGTCAGGTGCAGCTCGTGTGACTGAGCAAAGAGGGCCGGTGGCGGCAAGGCAAATTGAAGAGTGTATGTCCATTTAACTGGAGCAGCCTTGACCCAGACCCTACTTCCCCTGGATTGCTGCTGCTCAGGAGGGCAGGCCTGCTGTGAACAGACCTTCTGAATTTTCAAGAGAAATTGGAAGTCACAGAGCCACGTACTGTGTCCTGCCCCTCACCGAGTCACCGGTAGGGCATTGCTTTAAACTTTTCTGGCTCCAAAAGCCCTGTTTATGAGATGGTGAAAGGTAGAGGAGAGGAGACTAGCTCTAAGTGGGGGTCTTAATGCTGCTTACGGAGAGGGTGTCCTCAAGTATGGCTCTCAGAATCTGATCTCAGGGAGAAGGGGTGCCCTTCCTAGGGACTCCTGAGCCTTGGCTGAGTGGACGGAGCTCTCAGAGGATGGAATATTTGGCTTTAGACGTGAGGTGCTGGGGTTCTAGCTGGGATCCCTGGAATGTTCCACGAAGGAGTGGACTCCTCTAAGAGAACTTGGCTGATTGCTACATTTAAACCTAGCAACCAAATGCTTCTTCCCCTGCTTGGGACACCCTTTCTCCCACCCCTTTGTCGATCTGACTCATACTTGTCCTTCGGGACTCAGCTTAGTCTATGCTCTGACCTCCACGACTAGGCTATGTTGGCCTCCTTGTGGCACCACAGTCGTGGGCATGCCCTTAGTTTAGACATTCTCTCCTGGAATTTCAATAGCTTGCTTCCTTAAAAACGTTCAAGTCTAACGTTTGTTGCGTGTTCACCATGTGCCGGCATGGTTTAAGTCGCCTTATGATATCTCGGTTAATCCTACTGCGGTTGGCACTATTATTCTTCCTCTT
>NW_006443124.1:1095109-1097505 GCF_000325575.1 Pteropus alecto
TTGTCTTATTAAGGTCTGGAAAAGTCTGTGGACAACTCATTTTGCCAACTGGGTGGGTGGGTATATAAGGATACATTTTTTTTTTTTTAATCTCAGGATCTTGAAGAACTGGAAATCTTCAAGAAAGGGAAAGATCTAATTAGACCTGCCTTTTTTTTAATGGCACCCAGCCTTAGTAGCAAACGGCATTTGTGCATTACAGCGCCCACGTTGACAGGCAAGCAATGTGTTAAATCACAACAACTGAGTTTAATGGGAACTGACAGGCTGTCTTACAGCATCGCCTCCATTCTCTGGGAGGCCCTCTCACCCCCGTTTACAAGGCTCTGCCTGGCCGTTCCCACTCGCTTTGGCCGCATCTTAGTGGGGTGGCCTCATTCTGCAGACTCTGTCCTTCTTTCTCCACCTGTCGGAAATGTCGAGGCCACTCTCCAAGCCTCTTGAATCTTCTTCCCTGATACTTTCCCCCAATTCTACTTCTTTCTCTCCCTCTCTTATCACCTTCCCACTCTCTCTTCCCTGTTTCCTTCACCTTCCCTCTTCTCTTCCTCATTCGCCCCCTTTTCCTCTCCAACCTCCTCCGTCCAGTCCCTTCGAGAGCAGCTTTCCTCAAGGAAGTACCCTCACCCCCGCCGTGGGCCGGCATCTTATCACTGACCTCGCTGCCTTATCCGTTCACTCTGTGAAAAAGCTAGTCTGCCCCAAATGAGAAGAAATCAGAGAAAGTAAAGAATGTTGTAAGGCAAACAGAATATCTATCTGGACTCAAACACCTTACAAAGGTATTTTTAACTTTGTAACGCTATATTCTCTTGGGGAAGTCAGGCTACAGAGCTAGGAAGTATTGTTTGTAATACCATACAGGACCCTATCCGTAGCCACATGACAGAGCTGCTCTAATGCTTGTCGGGAACATTACAAGGTCAAAGAAGCATGCCAACATTTCCACCATTGCGATACCCTGTGACGAGGCCCCTTCTAGGACACCGTGGAAATTCTACGCAGAACACAGGGGGCAAGAGGCCATACACCCAGGCTGGGGAATGAAGTGGGCAGGATGGCCTCCCACTCCTTGGGCCTTGCTGCACGGGATCATGATTTTGGAAGGCCACCCAGTCTGTCCTCCCGCCCAGGTCAGGGGTCCCCGCTCCCATCTCTCCTTTCCTGGAGGTAAAATGGACAGAACAAGGACCCAGGCTCAAGTACCCTAAGAATGGCAGGACACCACCCTCAGAGGGGGCAGACTGTATTTAAATGCAATTCACCTCTTTGGGGTCTAGGAAAAGCCACTCGTAGATTCATTTGCTGGGAAACACGGTCTGTGTGGCTGAGGCAGTGGACGCTGGGGTCGTGGTCTTGCCAAAAGTTGACTTCCTCCGGAGCTCTGTCTGCTGTCCGGAATGGCAGCCGCTTCGGTGGGCGAATAGGATGGTCATCTCTGGGCCCAAGGGCGCTGCTTCAGGCTGGGATCCCTTAGGGGCGGCTGGCTGTTCGGGCTTTCCGGAGGTGGGATGGGAGGTGCTGTGTTTGGAGGGAGGAGGGCTATAATTTTGAAATCTCACGGTTTTGACTTGCTGCAAGAGAGAAAGCAAAGGGACATCGGTGAGGTGGCAGACATGTGCCATCTTCCCCTGGGACTTGGTCCATGCTGTTTCTCTACACTTGCCGCTACTTGAAGCCTCATTTACATGTTATTCAGGAAATACTTGTGTCTCCAAGTGTCTACTACGAATCACTCACTCCGCTAGGTGCTGTGAATCCAATAGTGAACAAATAGACAAATAGACACTTATAACTAGCGCCACGAAGGGGGAAGTATAAGGTGCTAGGGGAATACAGAGGAGTATCGAACTGAGGTTGGAATAGTGCTAGTCAGGGAAGGCTTCCTAGAGGCAGAGCTATTTAAATTGAGAACTGAAGAACAGATTAAGAATTATCTCGGAGAAAAAGGGTAGGCAACCACCTACCTGAGGAAAGGGCCTGAGGCGAGACGGGATGCTCTATTCTAGAAAGTCTAAGAAGTTCGCCTTCCCTTTCTCCTCTCCTCCCACCACTGAGGCCTATCCCAAGGCACACCACTTCCTTGAGGCCTCCCCAGCTGACTCCATCTAGCGAGGTCTAAAATGGCTTTAGAAGTCCTCCAAGCGGAATTTGCAAACTGGACACATGCTGGCTGAATTTAGTCTGCAGAATGTTTGAGAGTTTGATTTAGTTGCCGACACATACAAATTGGGAGATTACATATAAAATTCAGTATTTCATATGTCTTTTAAAAAAATCAAAGCTCTGGCACACTGGGCCCCATGCCCCATGTTGGGGACAACTGGCTGGAACTGATTAACAGTTCCCCCTTTGTAGGGAAGGCACGGTCTCCTGTTTGCACGAGCCAACCCCCT
>NW_006443124.1:1097538-1131033 GCF_000325575.1 Pteropus alecto
TCACCTCTCTGTTACATATCTGCTGGTACCGATAGGTATTTGCTTTGGTCGATCCCTCTCTTAGGGACTAATGAAGTGTTCTGTGCTAAAGAATGATTTCTTTTCCCCATGAAATTAGATCCTAATGACCCCACTGAATATCCAGTTTCTTCATACTCTGACCTTTGCCACATCCAGCAGAGGTTCAGACACTTATTAAACACTTACAGTTTGAGGGCTGTATCTAATAGCTTGGGGTAATGGGCAACTGGGGCCTGGAAAACTATGAATCATTTGAAAATATAACTCAGAAAAAAAACTCCCAACATTTATATTTATATTTTTTTCTAAACGTCTTTCTCTGCAGGCTTATAGCTTAGAGTTAAGAGCATGAGTTTTTGTATTCGATCTGGATTCTACTCTGGGCACTTGTGTGTGTCAGCTGTGTGCCTTTGGGTGATGTACTTTTTAACCCTTTAGGCCTCCATTTCCTCATTTTAAAATGAGGATGATGATGATCATGATGATGATGATAATACCTAATTCAGAGGGCTGCGTGTGGATTAAATGAGAGAGAACACGTGAAGTACCCAGCACGGTGCTTGCCAGGGCGTGAGCATTCGGTCAGTGCTTAACTAAGAGAAGGAAACCACATCGTCTTCCAGTGAAGGCAAAATGGGTGATGGGATGGAGGTGGTGGTGGTGGTGATGTCATAGTCAATAAACTAGAAGATGATACGTATCGCCTAATTTCGTGATGTCACCTCCTCCGTCCCACCATCCCTCCTATTTCAAGGATATTATTGAGAACATAAGCCTTTTACTCCTCCTATGTCTTCTAGTGAGAAAATCCCTGGAGTAGAAGTGAACAGATCTGACCTCTGCTATGGAGGTTACAATAGCAGCTAGTTGTTGGAGCTGTTATGACTCAGTGTGACCTTCATTAATCACTTAAATTCTGTATCTCAGTTGCCTCTTCTATACCACGAACAATTATGTATCAAGCCCTATGAAACACTATACACATCTTTCATTCAATCTCCAACCTGATCTTATGAGGTGGTTACTATGCTTACAGATTCGGCAAAACAAGAAGTCTCAGAAAGGTGAAATGTTTTGGCCAGTTACCAGCTAGTAAGCAGCAGAGCTGGAATTCAAATCACAATTTGTCTGATGCCAAAGCCATGTTTTTTCCCAAGCTACCTCCAGGCCTCGAAGGAAGGACTATGAAATATTCAGAAAGTACGAAAGGAAGCTCGGTAACTCACCTGGTGAGGGTGTGAGGATCCCTTAGAGGCTGTAATTTTGATTTCTTGGCCACTAATACTAAAATCTCAAGAGCTGGGACACTGGGCCATGTTAGGGGTCTAAAGAGTCATGCCCCGCTAAGGTCACCTCGTTCCTACCTTTTCGCTGCCATTTCTTGAGTTTTCTGGTTTCACTAGGATTGATGGTGGGGCAGATGCAGGTGGTTTGGGTAGAGGCTCACTCTTGATGGGGATTTCCTTGCCTTCCATGATGATGGAACTGGCTGCCGAGTGGATCCTGGTGTCGCTGCCCCTGCCGACGCACGTGAGGCCAGGCTCCCCCGTGGGAGTGGGCTTGGGTCCCATCTCTGCCATCGCTGTCGAGGGGACCCCCAGTGGCTGGTGAAACTGGAACTGCTGAGGCCGTACGACCATGGTGGGGCTGCGTCGGAGGGAGCCCACCACAAGGGTGGGGATCCCTGACTGGACGGGTCTCTGCAGGGATCCATCTGGGGAATTATACGACAGACAGATCAGCAATGGGGGTGGCTGCCAGCAGGTTAGATTGGGCTGGGTTAGCCATGTGTCCTGATATCCCAGAATAGTTAAGAGCTTTCCCAATTTGACTATGCTGACATTCTCTCAGGGGCTTTCAAAGGTGACCTTATTCTTTTTTTAGCGCTGTTTGCTGATGCTGGCAGCAAATAAGTGGCTTCCTGAATGTTGCGGCGGGGGCGGGGCGGTGTCAGAAGGTATGTTACTTCCCTTTGTACTCTCTCTCCTCTCTCTCTTTCTCTCCTACTCTCTCCCTCCAGATCTTTAAGATGGAAAGTGAAGAAGACAGACCTAGAGATGGTTTCACAGTGAGAAACATAGAGGCATGCAGACCAAAGAGGGAAAAACAGACAGACAGAAAGAAAGAGACAGAAAACAGAAACTGAGAGTCAAAGTGAGAGGGATGAGACGGAGGGAGGGAGGGGAGAGGATCCTGACCGCCTACTCGAAGAATATTCTGACAGAAGCTTTAGGTATGGTGGTGGGACTGCTTTAGTCGCGGGCTGCAGGGAGAAGAGTGAGTGGGATATTAAGAGAGTGTGTGTGCCAGGCAAACGTGACAGCAGATGGAAGCGAAGTTGCAAAGGCTCTTCTAGAGTTAGGGCTGTGTGCGGATGAGCCTTGCAAAGTCCCATGACACAGTCTCTGGAATCAGATCTACTCCCAGGGAGCCGGGACAAGTCAGCCACATTACCAACCTGGGCCTCAGTCTCCTCATTTGTAAACCGGAGCTAATAACAGCACCACATAAGGCTGGAGTGAGGACTACGTTTTACAATGTGTGCAAAGGGTTAGGACGGTGCCTGGAACCTAATAAATGGCCCGTGTTTGTTAGATATCATTATTTGTGGGCAAAGGATAGTGAACCTTAAAAATGCAAAGTGCGGGAGTTTGCTTTTGCCTCTTCCCTGAACTTATTCTTTTTTAGGGGGAGGGAGTAATTGAGATGATCCCCCCTCAGTAAAAGGAAGCCATTCCTTCCCCTCAAATTCTCTGGAGACAGGAGATCCCCATCCCTTGAGCGTATGTCCTGTAAGTAATTGGGAGTTCACTGCACTCTGCGGGGAGGGAGGAGAGGCATTGCGGCCGTTTCTCCATAAAGGTCTCCCAGCGTTTAGAGAGCCATAGGTGACGTCCAGTCAGAAACGTTAGTCGTTCACGACACTCTACGAACACGTGTGTGAATCAGTTATTTGTGTGCAGCATAGAGGGCCGGAGCCAAGGCCGTGTTCTGCATTGCGACTCTTCGTCAAGCCGGATGTGAACATGAAAAGCAGAATGCTCACTAAACATAGTCGGTGTTCTCAGCGGCTGCAAGCAAGCCAGTTGCCACGTACACAAGTCTGACCTTTCAATGTAGACATTTATTTTTCCACTGTCAGCCCTGTGAGGTGCGCACAGTCAATTCTGCTGCCATTTCTCTTCGCTTTGGGGAGATTGATAGCTTGAGCAGCCTCACCTTGGGAGAAGGGAGAGAGAGAAAGCCTCCGGGATCTGGGAAAGTCAAAGCAGCTCTGGGCGGACATGGCCTCAGGTTCCCGGAATCGTGTGAAAAATTGGTTTCATGCCTTATCTATTTATTTTGTTGGTTCCTAATTTCCAAGAGAGCTAATGCTTTCTTATTACATGTGCATGCAACGCAGCAGTCAAAGCTCCAAACTGATCGTGATCTACGCGAAGGTGGGGAGGGAGTGTGTGAAAGAATGGGGAGTGTTTGCCAGTGGGTGTCCTTCTCTGCACTGGTAAGTGGTCTAGACTGAGTCTAAGTGAGTTCACACTTGGGACGGAGCAAAGATGATCTGCTTAGTTGTAGTACAACGGTAATATTGATAAAATAATAATCGTATAAAAATAGCTAATATTTCTCAAGAGCTTAGGTGCCAGGAGCTGTGTCATCAGTCTTAGATGGGTTATTCTATTGAAATCATACAATAACTCTGATGAAGTTGGTACTATTTTTATTTCCATTTTACAAATGAGAAAAACCGAAGACTGAAGAGGTCAGTAACTTGCTCCAGGCCGTTATGGTGGGATTAATATTTTGCGTGTGTGGGGAGGAGACGGAGGAAGGTACCAGAGGGTAAAGGAGGGAGGACAGCTGGGTAGGATCGAGAGGCAAGGACAGTGGGACTGAGGTCAAGCAGGAGATCAGATGAAATCACTAGGAGAGAGATTGAATTTTCTTGGGACGTTTTCCTGGGCGGCATATTGTCTCACGGGTTACTCTTTTGCTCTGACTAGTCATATTACATTTAATCATTTTTTAAGATAGCAGAGCCCCGTTTAACTCAGGGGACGTGGAATAAATCAAATTTACTTTGCTTGGCTCATTGTCTTCTGGAGAGGTGTGTGAATACGGGACCTTGATGTTTTGTGGAACAGTGGGTTTCAAACACTTTTAAAACCTCTGAAAATGAAATCTTATGTAGATGTTCAATGTGTTGGGAGATAAAAGCATGGTTTTTAAGAGGAAAGATCTATATTACTGCCGGGTGTGCACGCAGATGTTATATAGGTTAAAATAAAAGCAAAGTGCTGAACAGTGCAGTGAGTAGGATTACAAGGTAGATAAGAACATGGAAGAGAATTTGGGACTGAGGTAAATAAATAAATAAGTATAGACAGATATAAGTTTATAATTATATATATATATATTTACCTCGTGCACGTATTAGTTAAATAACAAAGTGGGATTCAGGGGCTCTTAGCACTGACTTCTTAAGCTTTTCTTCCTTCCCCCCATTCTCCCCTTGTTTCCCTTTCGGCACTCCTGAGGGGTTCCGTGGAGCACAGTTTGAGAAGCACTGGTCCAGCAAGTGCTTCGTTCTGTCCTAATAAGCACCAACATCGTCTTGGCTGTGTTCTAATTATATGTTGGCACCCAGCACTGCCATAATCCCAGTCAACCAACACATATGTGTGAAGTGACCAGAGGGCAGTGACCTTGAGTCGGTCTGGCTTCATCCAAAAAAACAACTCAGTATTTGTGAATCATAAAGCACCCTTCACGGAGAGGCTTGCTCCAAAGCCACGATCCTTGTTTCTGCAGAAGGTACTCTGTCTACCCCGCATCAGATACCCCCTCACTTAGTTCTAGGCACATACCTCTCTGCCACCACTTACTCTTTCTCATGCTGCTCCGCCCTTTCCGAAGAGAGCCCCGTCCCAAAGTCCCCAGGCCGGCAGTGCTCCTCACAGGATTGACTATGGCAGTGGGCACAAAGACAGACTTGAAGGGACGGCTTTGTCGGGGATCACCTTCTGAAATGCTGCCTTGGGAGGATACAGAGGAGGTCGATAGTGTCCATGTGGCGTAGAGACCAGGGCTCCGGGAATCTGGAGAACTAGATGTCTTTCTGGTTGTCGAAATTTTTTCAAAAGAGAAGAAACAGAGAAAAAAAAATGGTCCGTCAAGAGTCCTATTTTAAAAAACTATCAGCTCCCAACCGTATACCACCTGTGGCCGTTCCCCACCCTTTTCCTACCTATAAACAAGCTCAGCGTCAGCCATGCAGGCTTAACTAAGTCAGCCTCATTCCCATGCCGTGATAGGTATGAGTGCGCTGACGGACAGGCATCTGCTCTCGCACAGAGGCCTTGGTGGAACTAGAAGACACGAATCACGTCATCTTTCACTCCGGCTCTGATCACTCCTCCCCCCACGTCCCCTCAGCCCTTGAGTTCACAGCATAAGGTCTTTTATGTACTCATCACGCTTTGCAGTGGAGAGTTCTTGTTCATTCAGTGACTTTTCCACTAGATTCTAAACTCTTTGGAGGCAGAGATTTTATATGACTTATTTGATGTGTTCTGCATATGTTAGCAAATGTTTGCTGAGTGGCTGCCATGATGCTTTCAGCGCTGAGGCCAGTCATTCTGGCTAACACATCCTGAGCACTTACGGAGCGCTGGGCAAAGGCCAAGCGCTTTACCCACATTATCTCATGGGTTCTTCACAACAGCCTGCTGAGGTAGGTTACTATTAGTGCCACTATTTTATTGATTGAAAAATGGAGATTTACAGTTACTTGCCTGAGCAACTACTAGACTTAAGATTTGGACTCAGGTCCAGGCTGGCCCTCTGCTCTACTACTGAGCTACATCATCTGTGCTCTTACTACTGAACTGCACGACCTTCTAGCTAGTTAGAGCAGGCACATTTGGTAGCAGGGAAAAACCTGCATCCTGCTGGAAAGAAAGAAACCAGAGCAGCGGTAAGCTCTACGTGTGCCTCTGCGAGACCCTAATTCTTTAGCCTTGGGCTCTGATTTTTAAAACTAGTATTAAATTTTTATAAAGTAGAAACCCCTTATCCACTGTTCCCAGCCTGCAAGTCCCTGAATGCCATGGGGAATGGCAGTCATTCTACATGCCTTTCTTGCCTTTTTACCAATTCGACCTCAACATTTGAGCCTCTACTGAGCAGTTCATCAATCACTTTGTCACTCTGTTGATTAAATAGCCTTGACTAATCACCTGGGGATAACCAACTTGACTGCAGCCCTGGCACAGGGAGGCACTCCTTACTGGTTTCCCTCCTGTCAACGCCTCCACATTTTTCTTTAGGGCATTTCCCCTTATTTCTCCTTCTTTTGCTTAAAAAAGTGATATGTAGTTTAATAAAGGGCCAGCCAGTGTTGTACAAAGATGGGTAAGGTATCATGTAATATAGCCAACTCTGCCCTGGAAGCATACACAGGCTAATGTGCCAGGAGATGATGCTCACGGCAAGGGGACTTTGTCCATAGCTGCCATCCTGCCTCTGGTCCCTGGCGGTGCGCTCAGTGAAGGGGAATGGGCTGCCCACCTGGAGGAGTGCGGACTACATTCTAGAGATGAGGGCTGGGCAGTGGAGAGACAGCCCAGCACTGGCTTTCGGGGGAGAGTCTGCATCTGCCTGTCTTTTGTCGAACAGAGGCTTTAAGGTGCTGGACACCGAAAATGGATTGAAAACAGGAAAGACAGGTTCCAACACTGTTCCCAGCAGCAGCAGCAGCAAGGACAGAATACAGTTAATTAGGACTAAGCCAGCCTTATTCCACCAGTCTCTTCTTTGAATGACTGTTTACAGACTGAGGCGCGACCTCATTTTCCTGAGCCCAGCACTCGGCTGGCTTCCAGAAACTCCTAAATCCCAGTCTCCCATCCAACACAGAGTCCCTCTATGTCCTTTGGCAAGAAGCTCAGCACTTACCTGGCACTTTCTTCTAACATCAAAACACTTTGCTCGCACACATTAATTAATCCCCATGACACCCCAGACCCGTGGGCATCGTGAACCTTGTTTTCTAGACAGAGACACAGAAAGGCATTTTGGGCTCGAGTCGAAGGAATGCGTGTTGCCTCTGATTTGCTCCATTGTGCTGTTTCGAGTGTGTAGGTCTGTGTCCTCTTTTCCAACTGTGACATGAGCCCTTAAGAACTTGCCAGTGTTTGCAAGGGGTGTTACAAATGGCAGCACTTTTGTGCTCACCATTGGCAGTGGCTGCCTGGTAAGGCGCAAGCTTGGACCTTGACAATTTTCATATAGTTCTGTGTAGAAAGTTAAAGAAAAATGAGTAGTGGCCCATGTGTCACTTTCCTCCACACATAAGGCATCAGGTGGGCGCATGTGTCCAGTGAAGTTCACAAGAAAGAGAAATATCCTGGCTGACTGGGCAGAAGGAAATTTACTGGGAGGACAGGATGGGGTGGAAAGGGCTGCAAACAGGATGGAAGGGAGGCGGCCCAGGCAATCTGAGGCAGTAGGAATCTGAGGTGGGAAGAGCCTGATTGCATGGTGCTGCCTGCGTTCTTGCCATGACTGGTCTTCGGCTTTGCCCACATTCTTTCCAAGCCTCAACAGGGAGTATCGGGTTGGCTGAGCCTGTCCCTTGGCTGTGCTGATGGGCTGGGGATGGGTTGGTTTCTTAAGCCTCTGAAAAGGGAGGGAACTTCTGCCTCCCACCAAGACTATTCACGGAAGAGGAAACCCAAATGGATGTTGGTGCTATTAAGAAGGGGTTTGGATGAAAACATGACAAATGTTCTGGATGACCTGAGCCAACGGTCGTCTACAGGATCTGGGGAAATATGTCATGGGGGCAGAGATTTAGGTGGGGTCATCACGGCCGGATAGGTTGGCATCACCTTCTAGCACAGATTTTTGGATAGCACAGAAGCCTTTTACTCTTGGTAATTAAAAGGCTCACTTGCTAAACCTTAAAACCCTGGCATTTAGGTCAACTCTGGTCTATCCATAGTTAGTCCTGAAACTGTGGCTGGCTCAGTTCATTAGGACAGTGGTCCCCAACCTTTTTGGCACTAGGCACTGGGGCTCCTATGAGAATCTAATGCCTGATGATCTGAAGTGGAGCTGAGGCAGTGATGCTAGCGCTGGAGAGCGGCTGCAGATAGAGAGGAAGCTTTGCTTGCTTGCCTGCCGCTCACCTCCTGCTGTGCGGCCCGGTTCCTAACAGGCTATGAACCAGTACCAGTCCACCGGAGCTTAGGGACCCCTGATTAGGAGATGAAGCTAATAAGAGCAAAGTTCAAATGTTCAGGAGGTATCTCACACCTTCAAGCCCTGGCTGTCTATAAAAGGCTGCACAGTACACCGATGGCGCTGGTGCCAGTGCAGAGCCATCACTGCAAACAGAAGTCAAAGAGGGTGGGGGAAACTCACGCACACACAGAGCCAAAGAGCAGAAGCACACGTAGCCCAACCCACTCAGTTCTAACCAAAGAGTCTTGCACATGTGTCCGACCCACTCAGTTCTAACACAACCTGTTTAAAGCAGTAGCAACCCAGCTGACAAATGACGGCATCGTTCAGCCCTAAGAAGCAAGAGGAACTAAACCTCCCACAGTGGAAAGGGTAGTTAAGAACAAGGGTGAGCTGCCCCCAGATAGATAAACTGGACATGTATCATCTATGCATCAGGGAGGCATCAAAGAACACACACACACACACACAAACATACACACGCACACACACACACAGAAAGAACTGATCCTCTGTCATCTAATAGCCTTCTGGAGAATATGCTCTGACGGGGACTTGTTCTTGGAAATGCTGGTTCTCTAGAAGCAAAAACACCCATCTGCATAAGTAGCACCACAGTATACACAGATGCTCAGATTTCCGTGAGCTGGGGGTGGGGGAGATGGACTCAATGTGATCTATGGTGCTGAAACTCCACGCATTGTCTGACTGCAGTCTTACGGGAGGGGGTGGGTCTAGACGCTCATGGCATGCCCAAGAACACAGCAGGAGAAGAGCCGAGGAGGGGGGAAAGGGAAGCTCGTGAAGCCTTGCATGCATGGGAACGCAGTCCTACATGCACCCAGTTCGGGCGATCCCATGTCCTCATTTCCCCGAGAAAGTTTGCTTACACCTGCTGTATTAAGAGAGTCCCTCTCTCATCTCAAAAGCATCTAGTTTGGCTGGTAAATTATATGGCCACTCTGAAGCTAATGGTTCTTTTGTGGCATAGCCAGGACTTTGGGCTAAGGCCTAATGTATAAGCAAACGCCCTGGTCCTCAGCAGGGCCCTGGAGAATTCCTGTTAGAGCCCACGGAAGAAACTGTTCATGAGTTAGAGTAGGTGTCCTCCTTGCTCTTCGTTGTTGCTTCTAGACCATTCTCTCACCCTCCTCCACACTTCCCAGCCGTGGCTCATGTTATCAGACTCTACCACCTTGTTGCACTCATCATTCCCTGCCAGATCCATTCCCTCATTCCTGGAAGATTTTAGCTCCTAGGTTACTGTTGTTCTCTCTAATACACCTTTATCCTACCGTGATGAAACCACCTAGTGTTAGGGCTTTAAATGCCAGCCTGGACCTCTTTCTTATATGCTAGACTGGTATACGAACATCTTTACTAGGATTACTAATAGGTGTCTGAGACTTAATCTGCTGCAAACTAAGCTTTTGCTCCCTACCTCCCCACCTCCCCGCCCGCAAAAAAAGCAAAAAACAACAACAAAAAACCTGTTCCTCTTTTGGTTTTCACCTCCATCTCAGTAAAAGGCAACTCCATCTTCCAGTGACTCAGGGCGAAAAAACTTAGACTCACCTTGAATCTGCTACTCTTTCACTCCAGACATTTGATCTGTCAGAAAATCCCATTGTCGCTACCTTTACAGTACAGCCAGATTCTAAGCGCCTCGCCCTCCCTCCGCGGCTGATGCCCTGGTTCAAGCCACCATCGCCTCTCCCCTGGATTATTACAATATCCTCTTAATTCGTCTCTCTGATTCTACCTTTTCTTCTCTAGTTTCTTCTCTCAACCCAGCAACTGGAGGGATTCCGGTTAAAATATAAGTTCGATCATGTCGCTCTCCTGCTCCAAACCTTGCAATAAGGTTAAAGCCAAATTTCTCACTAGGACCTAGGAGATTCTATAGATCTGATGCCCTGTTACCATTCTGACTTCATCTCCTACTGGCCTCCCCCGCACTTGCTTTAATCCATGCTGTTGGCCTTCGTGTCAGGCACAGTCTGACCCCAGGGCCTTTGTTCAGTACCCTGCAGTTCCTTTGGCCTGGAACGCGCGTTCTTCAGAGACCCATACAGCTCACTTCCTCACGTCCTTCATTCCTCTTCCTTACCTCGCAGTAAGGCCACCCCCGACCAGCCTATTAGAATGTTAATCATCACCCACAAACTCTATTCCCCTTTCCTAATTTATTTTTCTGCTTAGCTCTTACCATTAACACACCGTATATATTGCCTACCTACCTTGTTTTTTGTCTGTTCCACTAGAATGTGAGCTCCCGTGGGCAGAGATTTTGTGTATTTTGTTCACTGGCATGTGAAAGGTGCCTGGCACGTGAATGAATATTTGTTGAATAAATGAATTAAAGCATCAGTTACAGACACCCTCCATTTGCCTTTGGAGATTTTATAACTTTTTAACAAATCCTGAGAGCCTTCCACCAAAGGGAATAACTATGATCTTCTACTCCAACTTTCTGCCATGTGAAGACATCTTTTTATAGAAGCCTGGATCTGTGGGGATCCAGACTTTGTCTGTATTCTTCTTAGAAAGGGGTCCACCGCCCCCCTCCCCCGTCACCAGCCTGATGGAAAAATCTATGGATTGGAAAGTTCAGCCTTTTATTGAACCCAAACCTTCTAAGATGTACCTGCTGGTTCACTGCCCCTCACAGCACAAATCTACTTCCTGGCTTCTCTGGCCCTTCTTTCTACAGCTTAAACAACCTTAGTTTATCAGCTTCTCCCGTGATACGGTTTTCTGTCTTCTCACCATCTTTGTTGCCCTCCTCCGGACTCAGTGCCCCAACTATATGAAGGTCCCCCAAACTGGACATAGGACACATATTACAGAGTACAATGGGATCATCACTTTCCTTGGAGTTATGACTCTCTGGTATGTCATAAAGACAGCAGCTGATGTGTGGTGATGGCCCTGCCGCCTTGTAACAGGCTCTGCCTGGGTGGTGGGGTGGAGGTGGGAGGAGTCATGGGTAGTTTGGGGTTCGTATGCACTGCAGTTGTGGTATGAGGTAGCCAGACAAACTGCGAGCCAGTGAAATGAATAGGTTTGCCAGGGAATGAAAAGGGTTGGGAAAAGCCATTTGGGAAGAAGACCCACAAGGTAACTAGTATTCGACCTGGGGTGTGGGTGGGCTGGGAGTGGTCTGAGTTCATGGAAACTCTGCCAATGGCCCAGCATCCTAAGATGTTTCTTGAGGTGCTCTGGGTGGTCATCTGACCACATTTCCCTATTCTGCCACTAGATGAAGTGTCGCAGTGGAAGATGTGAAGTGGGATTTGGGGGTTTGTACAGAAAACCTGAAATCTAGTTTTTGGGCAGGTTGCTCAAATCTGTACATCAGTGTCTTCATCTGTAAAATAATAACAACCTACAGGATGCTTGGGTGTAGCCAATGAGCTAAAAAATGCAAAAGTGCTTGTAAATTGAAGAGCTGTGAGAAAGAGAATTATTTTTGCTATTAAAAAAAAAAGTGTTAGGAGGGAGCTAGGGCAAAAGCAGTTTCTTGGCCCACATTCTGAAATGACCCCTGGCCTAGATGACCCGACACTCTAATGCCTGAGATTGGAGGGGACGCACCTGAAAATGGGGATGACATAGTTGTTGGGGAAGATGCCGACTCGCCCGGTAATCAAGGAGACGCCCTTGAGCCAGCCGTCCTGGTACTTCCCCAGGACCCTGATGCCTTCTCCCTTCTGCAGGTCCAGCTCATCAGGTCCATGGGCTGAGTAGGAGTGCAGGGCTACAAACCTGGGGGGACATAGGGAACTGGTGAAGGATGAGGGCATCCACACCTAAGGGAGGGCAGGAAGCAGAGAAGGGCGAAGGGAGATGGATGCTTCGACACTGTGGACAGCAGTATCAACCTTCGAAAACTAAAACTTCAATTCGTAAGGCAGATAAAGGTGGCAGAATCCGGCTGAAATAGTAGTGGAGGGGCCCAGATCCCTGCCCTCTCCATCGAGTGTCTCACAGCTGAAAATCTCTAATTTAGGCCACATCGGCACTTTGACAATGGGGAAACTGGCCTAGAATAGAGAAAGGAGATGGTGACCCAGGAATTAGTGGCAGAACCCGGTTTCAACCCCAGATGCAATAGCTCTACCAAGGACGCAGCCTGATCCTGATTAGAGTACGACCTAAGAAAACGGGCACAGCCGGCAAGAATCAGGGAAATGGGAGGTCAGCTGGAAGCCTCGCTGAGCCATTCCCTCTCCTGAGACTTGAGACCCATTTGACTTCTTGGAATGGCCTGAGGAGCTACCTTAACGTAGGCAGGGAAGTGGACATTGGGAAGGGGCAGACAGGTTTAATTTTAATTCTTTGGTACACAGTGGACTACTGGCTGTATGGTGGGATGGAAGGGAATGGGTTTAATACGGCAAAAATGTCTTTGGGTACGAGCAGGGACTTGCTACTGTGAAGTCCATAGAGGGGTAAGTAGGTCACATCCAGGTATGAGTTGGGGGTGAAGACACTAGAGAGTAGTGAGGCTGTGGCAGTGAGAGTGCCCGGCTGACTAAAGGCATTAAAAACAGCCCACTTTGGCATGTTAGATCCAGAGGTCACCAGTACGTGGCTCTCAAGCGAGACATTAGGAGTCCTAGATTCTAAGGACTGAGACATTGGAACGTTTTATCAAGGGGCTGGTGAGGAGTGTTCTCATCTGGAAGTTTTTTTTCTCCCTTTAAATGCTATACTGATTACTAAAGCAACATCTATTTATAACCCAACATTTTGAATCTAAAGGAAGACAATAGAGATTGCTCAATACTCAATCTCCCAACAATGTTTTAGTATATAATCTTTCAATTTCTTTCTACTTTTGTAAAGTAATGAGCTAGGATGACGTGGTTTGCTAATTTGTATGTGTGTGTGTGTGTGTGTGTGTGTGTGTGTGTGTGTTTTACCAGTATTCCCTTGGTGGTTATAAAGGAAGGGGAGCTGCTTTCTCTCTGGAGGGAATGGTTTGGGAGTGGTGATGCTCAATGGCAAAGGGATGGCAAAGATGACCCCTCCGTGCCAGAATCAGGGGTGGGAGACTGAGTGTTTTACTCACATGTTAGCTGGGAGATGTTGCTGGGAGCCGGGCAGACTGACGATGGCCGTGGAATGTCCTGAGGAGGCAGGCATGGGGTGATAAGTGCTGACCTATTCGGACAGAAAAGACAGCCAAGAGGAACCAGTGAACATCACACGCCAGGCCCACAGCAGAGCTGCTATGGAAAGTCCTGATGCAGCTGAAAACAAAGAACCATGCCCAGTGCCACCCACTGTGTGTTGTTTCTGTGGTTTGTGGCTATGGGCAGAACAAGGCAAGGACAGATAGGTTTATGTCCTGATGAGGTGGCATGTCAAAGCTGCATTCCAAAAGGCTACTCAGATGTGGCAGAGGACGAAGGCCCATCGATTTACAGTCAACGGGCCACTACCAGACTCCTCGGTCTGTGCCCTGCGGCCCCCTCCCCACCCCGTGCTCTCCCAGTGCTCTCCCCTCCCTCTGTGAAAACTTACTCTTGGAATATGATCCAACTGCTAATATCGATTGAGACTTAACACTTGTTTTAAGTGCTTTACAAGTAATTTAAGCCTTATTAAAGGTGCTATTCTTATCCGCATTGTTAGATGAGAAACTGAGAGAAAGGTCACTCGACCAGTATGAGACAAAATGTAAAGCCAGGTAGTCTAGGTCCTGAGCACCACCACCCCCCGCAACACACACATGCTGGAGTATCCAGTGACTTATAGAAGGTGAATCTGAATCCCTTTCACTTCTCCAGGATGAAAGAGGAAGCAACGATGCTAAAAGCTCTTGGAAACTGTCTACCGTCCTGGGACTCTGCCTATTATCTATCATGCTACCTCGCTTATTTCCTTGTTGGCACATAAACTGTGATTATTTCCTTGTTTATTTACTGACCACCTCCTCATTAGACTCTAAGTTCAGGAGGGTAGGGACAATCCCTTGTTTGTCACTGTCTTTTTTATGTGCTCAATATGTTGTTGTCGCTTGTTAAAGAATGAATGAATGAAAAGATTTTCCTACCCACTACACCAGGGACTAATGAAAACTTATCCAGAGTAAATAACATTCAATCTGTCTTCAGTTATCCACCCTTAAGTAATGGTAACTATATATGTGTGCCTTTTTAGGACAGTGTCTTCGTGGGTACAACTACTGTTTGTGTGAATGCATTACCGAGTGCATGTGTTTCTGGCTCTCTGTGTAAGTGTGTATGTTTGTTCAGAACCCATGACAATCGTATGTGGATGTGTGATGCCGTTGGTCTATTGTTATCTGATTATGTTCATACATGTGGGTCTATGAATTGACAAACACATATACTGTGTAATTATATGTATATATGGCTGTACATGTGACAGTTAAAAGGTGGAGAGTTTCTGTTGGAGGTGATGGAATATAAAATTGTGGTAGTAATAGTTGCACATATCTGTGAATATATTAGAAACCACTGAAATGTATACCTTAAATGGGTGAATTGTATGGTATGTGAATTATATCTCAGTAAAGCTCTTACTAAAAAAGAGCATTCCATGGTCACACATCCAAGGCTCTCTAACACTGAGAGCAGTGTTCTGAGCTTTGCAATCAAATATTGTCACACCAGTTCCCTCAAACAGAGATGAAAAGAAGCTGGCTTTGGGCGAGGCGTCTCCTTCCCTGTGACTGGGTAAGGCAAATCCCTACTGGGCTTAGGAGCTGTGCCAAGGGAGTGCCTGTTATGCAAACAACTAATCTTATGTTTGTGGAGACCGATGGACCACTGATGAAACAGAATGAATTTCACTTAACACCCATGACTTTCCAATGTTATGGTTGAGTAAAAAGCCCTTCTATCCATAAACACTATTAATCTTTAGGCAGTAGGAAGATACTAGAACGCAAAACCATCTCTCCATTATACCAGGCTCTGCCCTTTTGCTTCTCTAGCTTCATCTGAGGAGGGGATAGTTCTCCCTATTTCAAGCATGGAACCTGGCTACGACTGAAATCGATGGGCTTGAGATAGCGTTCTTTCTAATATGCAATGGGAAGGGAGGCCAGATTCTCAGGTTTTGAGGTGTCCTGGAGGGGAAGGAAGAACACAAGTGGACAAGGAAGAAGAAGGAGGCAAAGGCGGAAGAGAGAGAGGGGGAAAGTGGGTGAGAGAGTCAGAAACTGGGACGGAGGCATGAGGGGAGAAAGAGAGAGGAAGAGAGAGGAAGGAAGAAGAAAAGGGAGATTAAGAAAAGATTGGAAAAGCTCTCACAACCCTTCAGAAGAAGATAAACAACCCAATAAGAAATGGGCAAAAGATACCACAAAAGAAGATATATTGAGTGGCCAATAAGTACATAAAAAAATTCTCAACGTCAACAATTATTAAAAAAATACAAATTAAAAACTACTATGAGATACCACTATAAACCTATGATATTGGCTAAAATTAAGACTGACCATACCAAGTGTTGGTGAGAATGTGGAGCAACTAGAACTCTATATACTGCTGGGAGGAATGTAAAAGTTTCCACCACATTGGGAAACAAGTTGGCAATTTTTAAAAATTAAGTTAAACATACACTTACCACACTACTCAGCAATCCTACTCACAAGTATTTATCTAAGAAAAATGAAAACATGTCCATACAAGGACTTGTGCACGAATGTTCATAGCAGCTTTATTCATTTAGCCCCAAACTGGAAACAACCCAAATGCCCATCAGCTGGTGAATAAGCAAATTGTAGAATAACAAGAGTGGCATACGTCTAAGCAATACACGCAACGACACGGATGAATCTTGTCATCCTAAATAATAGAAGCAAGACACACAAGGCTACATAGTCTATGATGCCATTCATATGACATTCCTAAAAAAAAAAAAGTCAAAACTATAGGGACAGAAGACAGGTTAAGGATTGCCAAGAGCCGGGGGTGGGGAAAGGGGATTTTGCCACGGGGCACAAGAAAACTTTTTGGGGTGATGGAAATGTTCTACATCTTGATTTGGGTAGTCAATACACACCTTTATACATGTGTCAAAAGTCATTAAACTGTATATTTAAAATTGGTAAACTTTATTGTATGTAACTATGGCTTAAAAAAGCTGTTAAAACATGAATATATTATCTAGTTGGCAGGAAACATCCAAGCGTCCTTAGCTTGACCCAGTCCAAGCTCTGGAATGGTCACGAAAAAGTACGGGGAGGGCTCAGCTGAACGATGGGCAGCTAGCAAGTGACCCTCTTGTTAGGGGACCCACCAGAATAGGAACAAGTCAAGAGTGGAAACCTATGGATCAGACAGAAGCTCGATAAATAAGGTGAAAACAAAAATGAATGAATGAATGCATGACCGGAATACTGGAAAAGAGAGACAAAGACAGAGAGAGGAGAAACTGGCAGGGAAGAAGAAAGACAGAACAGGACAGAAATGAAGGCCCCAACCAGTGAATGAAGACAACTACACAGATGGCCAACTTTTGAAAAGGAGGCAAGTCTGTTCCTGTCACTGGATCAAAGACGGAGCCCCAGCATTCCTGAGAGAGCCTGGTGAGTGGTTCCCTGGGATCAATTGTGACCTCAGGTCCCTGTGCCACAAGAGGTTTGAGACCAGATGTGAGGTCTTCCAGCAATTGGTACTTCCCGGCACAGTGTTCAGGGGCCTGAGCAGGAGCAGAGAGTGGGTTTGTGTATTTGAAGGTGGAGGTGGGTATTTCTGTTACAATATAAAAACATTTTTTCCTTCTTTTTGAAGGAAATGACTCATTTAAAAGAAGTCTGTATCGGTTAACAGAAAAATCCACAGCTGTGTGGCCTCTGGGCGTTTTCAGGTCTTGAGGCGTTAATTAAGTGAGGGAGGAAGGTGGCGTGGAGCCTGGCACAGAGCTGTTAGAACATTCCGCTGGCCCTTGCGCCCTCCCCAGCAGCCACACCAGCATAGAGAATGCGCCTCCTCCTCAGGAATCTGGAGAGGGGGTCTAGCTTCCTACTTAGGCATGTGGCTCTGGCATTTACCAGGATTCGTGATCTTGGGAGAGTGACAGAATTCCGGGGGTCCTCCATTTCCTCACCTGTACAGTGGGGTGATGATGGTATCTCTCTCATGGAGCTGTTATCAGGATTAAATAACATAATCCATGTAAATTGTTTAGCACATTGTAAGGGCTCAGAAATATTTCTCATTCTGATCTGCAAAGAGATTAGCTGCTGTGTGGAGATGGGCTGGAGGGAGCACCTCCTTTTATGCAACAGCCCTGCAAGGTCTTGGGCTGAGAGCAGGACCCAAGAATACGGTGGGGAATGGGAACCAGCAATCCTATTCTTCTCTTCTGGAGGAAAAAATCCTCAGCTTTTGAAAATGTGAGTTTGCTGTCCCCCTCCTGGTCCCTGCTGTGGCAGACAGCTATATCCTCTAGGGCTCATGCCTTTCAGCACCTTGGGGGACTTGGGGTGATTGCCTTCCTCAGTAGCCTGTGAACTACTCCAGAGGGGCCCGTTGTGGTCCCGCATCTCAGTATTCCCAGGAGCCAACAGGGGCCGCACTGTTCCTGTCACTCCTGACCATTGCACACATCTCACCCCCCACTCTTGCTCTGTTACTGCCTTTGTAATTAAAAATTTAAATTATAAATACATTATGCATACAAATAAGCATACATAATTTTGTGTCATTTAAAGAAGAATAACAAAGCTCACACCTGTATACGTCTCACCTAATTCAAGAAACAGAATAAAAATAGAAATTGAATGTTGTACTTAGAGGCCCTCTGCATGTTCCTCTATAATCAGATCTCTTCCCATCCCCCAGAGGTAACTACAATGCTGAAATTTGTGTTAATTTTTCCAATGGTTTTCTGTGTAATTTTTAGTACCTTGAAATATATACCTAAGCAGTATGTTGTTTAGGTTTGCTAGTTTTTGAACACAGTATGAATGGATTCACATTTATTCTGTGACTTGCATCTTTTGCTCAACATTAAGTTTTTGCGTGTATGTGTGGCTAATTTTCACTGCTGTCTCATATTTCATTGTACGCATATACCACCATTTAACCATTCTCTCATTTATGTGTCATTTGGGTGATTTTCAGTGTGGGGCTGTTATAAATGAGGTTGCTGTGAACTTTCCGGTATATGTCCCCTGTGCACACGTGCAAGAGATGTTCCAGGATATACATCTACAAGTAGAATTAACAGGCCACAGGGTGTGAGCCTGCTTAGTTTTATAAGGTAATAACAAACTTTTTCCCAGTGTAGCTGTAACACTTTACACTTCCATCAGCAGCAAATGATAATTCCTCTTAACTCACGATTTTGCCAGCATGTGGTAATGTCCAGCTTTCTAATACCTGCCTATAACGGATGTAAAATGATATCTCACCGTGGTTTCAAATTAATTCCTCTGAGTATGAATGAGCTTGAGTTTCTTTTCTAAAGTTTATGGGCCATTCTTGTTTCTTATATGAAATGCCTGTTCATGTCCTTTTTCTATTTTTCACTCCAACTGGGTATTTATTATTTTCTTATTAAGTTAGGGAGTTCTAATATTTTGGATATGAATCATTCGTAGCTTGTGTTTTTACTTTGTGGTGTCTTTTGATGAACCGAACTTATTTTAATAGTCAAATTTATAATATATTCCCTTATAGGAATCTTAAACACAGAAAAATTTTTGAACACAATTTTTTTTTTTAATCTCAAGGTCATAAAGATGTACTTCTATATTGTCTTCTGAAAGCTTTATAGTTTTGCCTTTCACATTTAAGTCTTTAATCCACCTGGAATTGATTTTTGACAAGGGAGGAATCCAATTTCATCTTTTTTCCACATGGATACTCAATTAGCTCAACACCATAGTTCATCCTTTCTTTCTGATCTTCAAAGCTCACTCTGTCATAAATCAAGTCTTCATGCTGTGTCTATTTCTGGGTTCTCTAGTATGTTCTGTTGTTTTACTAGAATCTCTATGCTAAATTCATGCCATCTTAATACTATAGCTTTATAAATAAAATCCGATTATCTGATAGGGTAGATCCTACTCTTCACCCCAACCAAATTCCATTATCTTCTTCTTTAGAAGTATCTTGGCTTTGAGTTTTTGTTCTCCTGTTTAAATTTTTGAATCACCTTTTGAGTTCCAAACAAACAAACAACCCACTGGGATTTGAATTTATAGATAAACTTGGGAGAATCAACATCTTTAAGATATTAAGTCTTCCTATTCAAGAGCATGACATAATTCTTAATTTATCAGTCTTTTTAAATGTATTTTAATAAAGTTTTGTAGATTTTTCTTCACAAAGGATTTATATGTCTTTTGCAGGATTTATTCCCAGGGATTTAAAGAATTTAGTTGCTGTCATAAAAGGTATTTTAAAAAATAATTTTTCTAACTTTTTAGAGTACAGAAATACAATTAACTTTCTCATAAGAAGCAGTCTTGTTCTTTTTCTTAATCTTAAAGGGAATGCCTTCAACATTTCATCATTAAGTATGGTGTTGATGTCGATTTTATATAGATGTCATTTATCATGTTAACATTCCTTTTTATTTGTAGTGTGCTAAGATTTAAAAAGTATAATGGACGGATATAGACTTTTATCACTTTTTCTATATCTATTGAAAAGATAACTTGTTTTTTCTCCTTTAACCCGTTAATTTAATAAATTACACCAATTAATTTTGTAATGTTAAACTGACCTTTCAATTTCCGGGAAAACCCACTGAATCATGATGTATTCTATTTTCATATATTCCTGGGTTTGGTTTGTGTGTGTGTGTGTGTGTGTGTGTGGGTGCATGTGTGTGTATGTATATATATATTACATGAGGGTTTTGCATCTATGTTCGTGAGTGAGGAAGAACTCAAATTTTTCTGTTTTATGTTGTTGTTTTCCCTGGTTTTGATATTAAGACTATCTTAGTGTCATGAATGAGCTGGGGAACATTTTCTTCTATTCTCTGAAAGCGTCTATAAAAAGTGGAAGTATCCCCTCCTTGAAAGTGTGAGAGAACTCACCTGTAAACCTGTCTGTGTCTGGGGTTTCCTTTTAGGAAAATTCTAAATTACTGATTCAATTTCTTTAATAGCGACAGTATTATTCTGAAGGGTTGCCAAGATCTGTTTACCAGATGAAATTTTTTTTTTTTTACCGACCCTATTTGTTGAAGATAAATTCCTGATTTCTTTATTTGACTGATGGCCTCTGCTGGGGAGAAAAGTTGGTGCTTGGAATAGCTGCATAGAGGCTTGGAAAACTCTAGCCAACAGAGGGACCCCCATACTGCCAGTTCAAGTCCTTCGAGAACCCCAGAGACCCACTTCTTTACTCAAGGAGGATCCCATGGGGACGGTCACTGATTAGGTGGATTTCTGTAACAACTTGAGACACTATGCAGCTGTGGCTAAGAGAATGGACTTTTGGGATCATCTGAATTAGGTTTGGGTTTTGGCCCTGCAATCTGCAGGCTGTGTGTGGCTCAGACTTAGTTCCTCTGAGCCTTGGTTTCCTCATCTATAAAAGGAGGCGATAATCCTATGAGCTACCTCATAGGATTCTTGTGAGAATCGATCAGAACATGCTTGTGAAGTACTTTGCATGTCTGCCTCACATGAAGTACCTAAAGACAGTTACCATCATTACTAATATGGGAAGGCAGACATACAAGGCAGATGTGTGAGAAGAGACAGCTAAAGACAGTTACCATCATTACTAATATGGTAATGATGGCAGACATACAAGGCAGATGTGTGAGAAGAGACAGGTGATGCGACTTTCTCAGGGGACTGGATTTAAGAAGGAAAGATTCACTTTTTAAGACACAAGGGCCAGCCACAATAGTCCAGATTCCTTTTGAGAAGGACCCAGAGATGGGTGACTGACCCCATGTGTGGGGGACATATATTCAGGAGTCTCTTTTCTGACACCGAATTGGGCTATTCCCATGTATCCTGAGGCTTCCAGCAAAGGTCTGGCTAGAGCTGTGCTCTGCATTGGCTTTTTGGGAAAAAGCAGAAAATGCAACCTTTACCTCAAACCCCAAAGACAAAAATCCTCTTCCCTAAGCTGGGTCTTTTGGTTGGGGACGGAGTGTCCCTGGCATTGCCACCTTCTGTTCCATTTTCTGCCTCATGCTTTCCTGAGCTCAAACAGCCTGCTGTCTTCAAGGCAGGATTTCAACACCAAAGCAGAGTCTGATGGGGTGATGGGCATACTGTTAGTGGTTTGTGAAATACCGAAACTTTAATTACAACCTTTGCCCTCCTAGTCATAACAGTCCACTTGAAGAAGTAACCATTTGGCCATAATTATAATTAAATCCTCTCACTAGGCCTCATTAAAGGCCATAAAATTTAAACAAGCAAAGTTCCTCTTAAGTCTGCTGTGGGTCCTCCTGGTCTTTATTCATAGAAGATGCTTGTTACACACCTACTAGGTACTGATCACCATTCTAGGTCCTGGGGATCAGTGACAAAGGCCACTGCTCACCAGGACAGTGCAGACGGTGAGAAACCTTTGTACATCACACTCCTTCCCTTACATTTTCCAGACAGGAGCATCCCAACGATGAGCCGTCTCTGAACATCTAGAAATTTCCATGCTCTACCCACCTCTGATACAGACTACGATGACTTTACGACCTTAGAAAGTAGCTTTTTTATGGCGGAGAGAGTGGGACTGACAGATATTTCCTGAACTAAAGACAACAGACTCACGGGGAAAGATGGATGGGGAAAACAGCAGACCGAAACCAGTCAAGAGACAACACGGCATAAACGTTAGGCACTTTGGTTCTGAATTCAAATTTTCCTTGGCATGGCTCTCTGCTTTGCTGTTCTCCCACCATGTAACCCTGGGCAAGTTATTTAATCTACCTGGTCCTAAATTCCTTCACCTGGCTTGGATAAGGTTTAATAGGTTTGTCTCTAAGGACTCGTCAATTTTTTACAGGTCTACAGGTCTCACTTTGGGAGAGATAGCTGGAGAAGCAAATTGAAGGAGGACTGAAAGGAAAGGAAATTAAAAAAAAAAAAATCCCTTCTGAAGAATTTAGTGAGCCCAAAAATCATTTGAAATCCCTTCTGAAGAATTTAGTGAGCCCAGAAATCAACTGGCGTCTTTGAAAGTTACCTTCTTGCCATGTGTTTGTTGGTGGTCACCACCCTGCCACATTATCAAAGCAGTTGTTTTTGCTTCCTTTGAGTTAATTACCCCCTTGACAAATGAAGGATTTACCACCTTAGCAACCATAGGATCTGGAGCCCTCGTGGTACGCTGAAACAACGCCCGGTACCTTTTTTTATTGGCAAGTCTGCATTCCTCTTCTGAGTTATTATTATAGGAGACCCTTGGGAAAACACCGCACACAGAGGCTGAGACCTCTGATGTGGTTGGTCATGTAACATTTTTTCCTTTTCATGGGATTGACAGGACATGGCCGCAAAGTCCACCAAGATCCGTGTATCCTTTCTAGAGTCAGGTTTAGGGATCTCTGGTGAGTGAAAAGGACATGTGACATTTCCAAAGCCAGTACTTAAAGTCTCTTTCCAGATAGCATGCTTGTTGGATTTCTAAGATTCTGCAGAAATCAGGAGAAGCTTGTCCCTTACTGTCTCAAATTATATTAAAATAGTTTTGATTGGCTGCCACCCAAGGTCACAATCCCTGCCCAAGAGGCCCAGCCTGTGGTCCCTGAAAAGGTCTGACTGCCCTTGGACACAGCCCTCTGCTGTCTTCTCCCTTCACTGAGCGAACCACACAAACTTGGCGCCTCAGGCTGTTTGCACAATTGATGCATCTCGCATTTCAGGGCACCGCTTTTGATAGGAAATAAAGGGAGAGCAAAACTTTTCAATCTGTTTCCAGGTGTCATATTTTCATCTCCTTGCGCTAAAAAGGAATGAAAGCATGGACCTGCATTACGAAGGAAGGGATCCCTAATTTTGGTCCCTTTCTAGAACAACTGTCAATTTATTATTTGTAGCCTTTAAAACAGTACCTAATTCTCGATAAACGTTTGTTGAGTCTGCTTTCAGGAGGTCTTTGTTTCAACCATTTGGGACAGGTGTGAAGAAACTGTCCTTCCAATTCTCTCTTCTGCTGGTATCAAGAATTTAATACCAAACAACTGAAGTATATTTTTAAGTGGAAGTTTTACTGGTTCTTAACCTTTCCTTGATGTTCCCTAACTCAGCCTCTTTTCCCAACCAATGGTTTCCCTCAAAACCTGGGTGTCATTGTTCTCAAAAGAAGGCTATGGGCCAGTGCCCATGGGTTTTGACTAGCAGACCTCCTGTAACATCTGGAGAATAACTATTTGGGAATGTCCAATCCTCTCCAAACAGCACCTGTTCTGAGTGTTCCAAGCCCTAGGTGGGGCCATGTAAGGGTAGGGCTGAAAAGAAGGCATAATCCCTGCCCTTTAGGAATTTATAATCTCACTGAGATAAGATGGGGAAAATCAAAACAAAGTTTGGAAATCAGAGCCACCACAGGAGCTAGTACTTACAGAACACTTGCCAAGGGCCACCCATTCCTAAGCACTTTATCACCTCATGTAAACTTCACAAGAAACCAAAGGGCTGAATACTATTCTCATTATTCTCATTTTACAGATGAGAAAGTCAAGGCAAGAAACATACTATAGTAATTTTCCCAAGGCCATACAGCCACGAAGTAAGCAGAGCTGGGAATCAAACCTAAACATCCTGACATCAGAGGCAGCTCTCTTGGAGCTCCCTACAGTGTGGAAGGCATGTGTGCATTTTGGAGGTAGGACTAAGTGGTGCTGGCTGTAAGGGCTGGAGTCAGTGAAGGCTGGAACCCTCAGACAAGCCCCTCCAGCTCTCTGTACCTCATTTGCTGGGCTGAGTCAGGAGGAGTTTGCCCAGTTTCTGGGAACCCTGCAAAGATGTCTGAGAAGAGATTTGTTTCCCAGTCACTTCTGTCATGGGGATTTTATGGCACACTTTTATGGCTTTCATAAGGCATAGGTGGCAAGATGTCAGGCTGGGCTTGGGCTCTGTGCAGAAGCTTGGCAGAGCCTGAGGGACAGGCGTAACAGCATCTGGATAGTCACACATGATGCTCAGATGGCCGTTAGTCAAAACAGAGATGTCACCACACCCAGTATCACTTTACCCCATTTTAGGCCAGATTAAAATGGCTGTGTCTTACATAATAGCGATGGGACTCAGGTTAGTATTCACTATATGAATCTTGAAAAATCCAAAGGCCCCTCCCCCTTGACTTTAGAATGTTAGAATGTGAGAGCTGGAAGGGTCCTTGAAGATAGAGTCTAATTTGATCCCCTGGGTTTCAAGGAGGGACGGTGGTGTGCTGCAGGTCACGTGTGGGACTTGGAGGCAGAGTCAGGTCAGGTCCACCACTGGGAGACGGATTCGTGTCTTGGTAGCTAGTTCAAGTGGTTGGTTTATTTGACTTGCTTTCCAGACTATGTTTCATTCGTTTTTAACAAATATTTATTGAGATTTCCATGTGCCTGCCTCTGTCCCCATGGAGCTTATATTCTAGTGAGGGAGCAGGATGAAACAACAATCACAAAACAAAAAGCAAGGAAGCAGACTAATCAAATATGCACTATAAAGGAAAAGGATAACTGTAGGACTTGTCTTAGGGTGTTTTTGATTCTGGCTAGGATGACCTTGGCCGTGAACTTCATCCAAAACTGACATGTTACCTATCCCTTGCACCTGGAAAGTGTGTCTCTGTGGGGCACCCGGTTTTAGAAGTAGGTCCTATAGTGAGTACATAAGGGATGGGGCTGAGGACACATCAGCTGATATTTTTTCCATACGTCGGAAGCCGCAGTCTCGGAGGCATGGCTGCCTGGCCTCAAGCCCAGGGGTGCAGGTGTTTTTGTCCTTCTGACAGAACCGCAGATGCTAAAGCACTAAAGCACGGGCACACCCTCAGCAAGGGAGGGCATTGGTTAAGCTCAAAATCCCCATGGCTGGCAGGGAGGGCATGAGCAAGCAAGGCAAAATGATGAGATTAGCAGAACTTGGCAGCGACACCTTTTATCCTTGTTATGTGACATTTGCAGAGACCCCATAGCCTGCATTTACTCGCTCACTCACCCACCTGTAAATCACATACATACTTATTTCTTTACTTCTCATTCTTATAAGAATTCCCTCACTTATATACTCATTTATGTCTTTCATCAAATTTCTCACTTATTCATTCATATATTATTCGGTCTCTTTTTTATGTTTATTGACACATATACCCTAGTACATTCACTGGGTTTCACGGCTTCTTCACTCACACATTCAACTGTCATTTACCAAACACTTCTCCATGCCAGACTCAGCTGGGATTAACCCTTGAGGGGTGAGAGGGCACCAGTTACTCTATCCTTAAAGGGTCAGATAGTAAATATTTGTAGGAACTCAGTAAATCTTTGCTGAATGAATGGATGACAGGCTCGTGGTAGATGTGTCATGTTTACAAACAGGGCCATGAAGGCCACGAGCCTTCTCTAATCATTTCTGGCGCAGGTCAAGACAAGGGCATCAGGCAAGGCGCAAGGGCTCAGCTGGGCGGCTTGAGCCGAGCCCGGTGAGCGGGACCGATGTGTTCTGTTCGCATTTCTAACTTTGCCCTCTGTGTCCTCGGAGTTGTCTCAGTCTCAGCTGTGAGAAAGGGCGCCTTCCTTAACCCAACAGACAGATCGGTGTTCTCAATGTTCTTTGCATATGTAAGCAGGTTTTATTATGTCTCTCATTGTGCAATTTTCCACCAGCGCTTGATTGTCTTGCAGTGGGAAGAGAAGGAGAAGGAAGGAGATTGTAGTTCCCAAAGCTTGTGCTTTGATATACAATAAACATTCCCCCCCCCCAAGAACAAAAATGGCCTATTTCCTTTAAAATTGGTTTTCTTTTCTTTTTGGAGAACATTGTTACTCACCAAAAATAAAATTCTCGAAGCACTAACAATGGGTTGTGGTAGGGGCCCTCGTTTCGCTTTTCTATGGGAACTATTTCATAAGAACGTGCCCCTCTTGTGCCCTCTGTAGAAACCCTCGTGGAGAAACCTTATAGAGAGACCTGATTTTCAGCCCATGCCCTGAAAAAGCACACAGCATAGTAGTTTATTTGCTGAATAAACCCAGGTACATCCACAGCCCACATAGGCTAGAGAAAATGCCAACTGTAATGATAGAGAATCACTACATCTTGGATTATGGGCCTGTATGTGGTCGGCAAACTCATGGCCCATTTGCCCCCATTTCCTACTCCTGGGTCCACGACAGATATTTCTAATCCTCTTGTTCTTCCCACCAAGCCTGGCTGCTGCCCTGTAATCATTCCTAAATTCTCGCTGTGGAAAGTCAAGTCAGCATGTGAGAAGCCCACTCCCACTGCATGGGTAAGGAAAGAGTACGGGTTTGGAAGGCAGACCCAGGTTCTGATCCAAACCCTGAAATACACTTGCTGAGTAACTTTGAGCTAGTTACTTAGCCTCTCTGAGTCTCAGTTCTTCCATCTAAAATGGAAATAATAACACCCATTCGCATCCCTGCGGAGGCAGGGTGTAAGCAGGACCTGGCACCTGCTATCCTGCCATAAAATTAGTTTCTTTCCCATCAAGCTGAGTGGAGTGGAAAGTGGACTTGTTCCAACAATCTACTCAACATACAGATCCCTTCAACTTCTTTAGCTAGGGGCACATTAATCTCTGTTTGCACATGTCCAGTGATGGCTCTGGCAAGTCTACCTGTCTCATCTGTGGAAAATTCCAGGTTTCTCCATAGCCCTTACATTTTTGGCTTGTATTCGGAAAGAAGGGTCTACTATGGCTATTCAGAAAGGGCATTTGCCTTGCACAGGCCTCACATTAGTTGCCATCTATTCTGCATGTACTCTGTGCCAGGCCCTGTGCTATGTCCTGCACGTCAGTGGTTTCCGGCTGGGGCCAATTTTGACTCTGGGGGAGACATCTGACAATGTCTCGAGACATTTTTTGTTACCACAGCTGAGTGGTGGGTGCTACAAGCATCGAGTGGGCGGGGGCCAGGGATGCTGCTAAATGCACCGTGATGCACAGGACAGGCCCCCACAACGAAGGGTTATCTGGCCCAAAATGTCAAGAGTGCTGAGGTTGAGAAATCTTTCTGTATGTGAATATCTAATTCAATTCCCTAACAGGTTTCTGTGAAAGATGCTATTAGTTTTCCCATTTTAAGATGAGGATATCGAAGCCTTGCAAGGTTGACACACAAGGCCAAAGTTCCTGTGTATTAAGGAATGTCCATGCCCTACATGTTTCTCCATACTACCCTCCTTGTCCCCAAATGCTGTCCTGTACATGCCTCTTTTCTTTCTCTTGCCTTTCTAATTTATTTTGCTTCTCTTGTTTTTCCTTCTTGCTGAATTCTGAGAGAAAGGGCGCGGGGCAGGAAGAGAGAGGGAGGGAGTGTGTGTGTGTGTGTGTGTGTGTGTGTGCGTGCGTGTGTGTGTTGCTGGCCCCAGTGTCCTTGACAATCAATTATTCCTGCTTCTGGATCCAGGAGCTGAAGAGCCTGTGCTAAAATGTCTGAGGTTCAGGCTGGGCTTGCTCCCTTTTTCACCCGGGCAGGGCTGGGTCCCCTGAGTGGCTCACCTGCCAGGATTAATTGGGCAAAATGATGATGTAAAGCTTAACCTCTCATTGGAGAAATGCTGAATCGAGGAAGCAAGCTGAGCAGCAGAGTTAATTACTGAGTCTGCTTTGGTCACCAGAAACCAGAAAGGCTTTTCCCCAGAGGACCTCAGGGAGCTTGGGCAGGGCTGGGCATCCGGGTACTGCAGGAGTCACAGTGTACCAGGAGTACTGGCGTTTTCTGAGATGACTTTGGAATAAAGGAACTGGGTTGCCAAGGCCGAGGAGAGGTGCATGCAGGGCCATATTTCACCTCCTTTTTTCACCTGGCTGACTTCTGCTGTCCTTCAGGTCTCTACCTGAAGATCACTTCCTCCAGGTGAGGTAGGCCCTCCCTCGCTGATCATACTCTCCATCCTTCAACCTCACAGCTCTCTGCACACGCCTAATCTTGCAATCAATACTTTGTTTAGTATTTGTCTTCCCTGTGAGCCTAGAGGGTCCATGGGCATAGGGACCATGTCTGTTTTAGTATTTGTCTTCCCTGTGAGCCTAGAGGGTCCATGGGCATAGGGACCATGTCTGTTTTGTACACTGTCCCCTGTGCCTGGTACATGGGGGCCTGGTACATGGGGGCACGCAGCAATTCTTTGTTGGCTGCTTCAGTGAGGAACTGTGAAGGGCTTGGGCAGCCAGGACCCTCTATTCCAGGTGAGGATGGGGCTCACAGAAAAAAAAGCTGAAAGGTACATATAGAAAATGGTGGACAAACGGCCCTGACTCAGTCTCCACTCTGGTCTCCTCCTTTGTCCAAAGTCTTTTTTCCTACAGATGTTCTTGGCTTTCCTCCCATGGGTTCCCCTGGGGATTTCAGCTGAGGGTCTGAACTGAGCAGGAGCAATTATCCCAGGTGCCCCCTAGACACAAGCCAAAAGTCACACTCCTTCTCTACTTCCGGAATTGTCACTGCTTAACAAGGAAGGAAAGGGGCTTTTGGAAGCTTCTGCACTCCAAGGCAGACTCCGACAGATGTTCCTTCTGAAGCATGCGGCTGGTGAATGCCATTCTCAGCAAGGCCTGTTTGCACATGCCAGGCCTGGAGCAGGGGCGTGGGGGACAGTTAGAGCTTCCTGACTTGACCCGCGTTAATAACAGAGTGAACAGTTATCGAGCGATTTACCACTGCCCAACCCTGGACAAGAAGCTTTGCCTGACTCAAAGCCTTTTTCACGTATATGCATTGCCTTGTTTTATCCCCACAGCAATGCTATGAGGTTCAAAAAAAAATTATCATCATCAGTTCCCTTTTACAGATGGAAAAACTGAGGCCTGGAGACATTACGTAACTTGCCCACTGTTATACTTACTGCTCAGTAAGAGGCAGAGTGAGAGTTCCATCCCAGAGTTGGCTGACCCCAAAGTCCATACTTACTCACTACACTGCCTGGCTGAGAAACTCTTTGCTAAAAAGCTTTCTGCCTCAGAGAACTTTACCTGACACCTGCTGAGACTCAGAAATCTTTGCAGTAGCCAGAAAGGAAATAGATGTCTTGCGTGGATATATGCTTGAGCAGGAGGAATCACAACAGTGACCAGCATTAGCTAAATAATAGGAACAGCTTTTCCTGGTGTGATCCTGTGCCGTTAACTAATTAAGCAAGATAATTCTCTGCCAGATCAATTTTATCAGTCCACCTAGAAAACTGGGACTGATGTGGCAAAATGCCTTGCCCAGGGCCATGCAGCTAATGGATGGGAACACTCACATCAGATTCTCTTAGGCCTGCTGGTGACCTGATGGAACACCAGGGGATGATGGCTCCTGACTTGTGCTAATAATGGCTACCACAACCTGGGACTATATGGCTCAAAGATGAGGCATTAAATGATAGAGACGCTTAGTTCTGTCTTAAATTGCCGTTCATTTATTTATTTTTTGCGGGGAAGACCTTGAGTCTGCTATGGAAATCTCTGCCAGTTTTCTTATAGATAGATAAAATGAGACAAGATCATCCTTGTATCTGCTAGTAGTTGTGAAAAACACACCTTAGGGAATTTAGGTGGGAAGAGTCATCTAGATTTTGGAAGATGTATGACTCATTTCCTGCCTTAAGTCAGGGACTATATTCTAAAGGCTCTGATTGGATGAAAGAAGGTAATAGCGATATATTCTAAAGGCTCTGATTGGATGAAAGAAGGTAATGACGATATATTCTAAAGGCTCCGATTGGATGAAAGAAGGTAATGAAAGATGATATATTCTAAAGGCTCTGATTGGATGAAAGAAGGTTACGGCTATTCCTTGCAAAGGCCATGCATGGGAGGTACTATCCATTTTGCAGATGAGGACACTGAGGCTCAGCAGGGTAAAGTATTTAGTTCGGTGTCAGTTATTAGGTGGCAAAACCATGGCAATAAGCTTTGCCCGACTCAAAGCCTTTTTATTTTATACCAAGCTGCCTTTCTCTACAGGGAAAAATAAAAAGCAAACCAAAACCCAGCAATAGTTCCCAGAGGCTCCTTCAGCATTTTCGGTACTTCGCTTCTCATAATCCATGTGATAGGAGAGATTTCCCCTTGTACCTCTCGAAATCCTTCATGTTATGATTTATGTCCCTTTCCTCTTCTAGACACAGGAACACAAAAACAGTACATAAACTCAAGTTGGGAAAAATAAAGTCATCATCCATCCCTACACACCAAAGCCCTTTCTTCTCCAGACTGAACAAACTCTGGCCTTTTACTCCTGGTCTGAGCCTAGGTATGGGAAGCAGGCCTCAGGAGAGGCAGAAGAGTGAACACATGGCAGAAGGGGCCAGGCCGCTGAGGCTAGCCTGCGGGCAGTGATAAGGATATAAACAAGGAGACTGGCACAGACAGGCAGGGGAAGATTCGCCCAGCTGGCAGTGGCTAGTGGAAAAAGGGCAGCAGTTCGGTGCCAGGCGAGAAGGTGGTGAGAAATGAGTCCTGTCTTTGAGCTTGGGGAATGCCCAGGGGCAAGTAAGAGGGGGAGAGAGAGTGAAACAGAGAGAAGATGTAGTGGTTGAGGCATGAACTTTGGGTTCCTCTGCATATGCTGAGGGCTAATGATGTACAGGTTTTGAAATCATTATGAGATAATTTAGGTAAAACTCATAGGAGAGTGTCTTACACATGATCAGCTCTCAGAAGGTAGCAGTCAATCTTATAGAACAATTGGAGGAGGAATGACAGATTTGGAATGTCACCATTTCAACCCCAAATGAAATACTGTTCATGAATGGTACCTCAAATCATTAGATAAAATGCTGATGGGGAAGCTTATAATGAATGGAGAAGGCTGACAGTACCTGAATCTGAAACAATTTTAACACAAAACAAGAGGCATCCCTTCACATATAAAAGAATGAATTTGGACCCCTATCTCATGACATGTATAAAAATTAACTCTAAATCCTTCATATACCCAAATGTAAGTATTAGAACTATAAAACTCTTAGAAGAAAACACAGGGGTAAGTCATTGTGAACTTGGATTAGGCAATGGTTTCTTAGATATGACACCAAAAGCACAAGCAACAAAGAAAGAGTAGATAAACTGGACATCATTATGATTAAAAATTGTTGTGCTTCAAAGGATACCACCAAGAAAATAAGGCAATCCGTAGAATGAGAGAAATTTTTTGTAAGTCATATCTTTGATAAGGAACTTGCATCTGGAATATGTAAAGAACAGTTATAACTCAATAATAAGAAGATGAATAATCAAATTAAGAAATAGACAAAGGGTATGAATAGACAGTTCTTCAAAGAACACATGTCCAATAAACACATGAGTAGCTCTTTAACATCATTAGCCATCAAGGAAATGAAAATCGAAACCACAAGCGATACCACTTCATACCCACTAGGATGCCTATAATAAGAAAGGCAGATAATAAAACGGGTGTTGGTGAAGATGTGGAGAAATTGGAGCACTCATACACTGTTGACAGTAATGTAAAATGGTGCAATCACTTTGGAAAACAGTTGGCAGTTCCTCAAACGGTTAAACAGTTACCATGTGATCTAGTAATTCCACTCCTAGGTATAAACCCATATGAAAACAGATGTGCACAAAAAATCTTGTACACAAATATTCATAGCAGCATTGTTTATAATAGCCAAAAAGTAAAAAAAAAAAAAAAAACCCAGATGTATATTAACTGATATTCATACATTGGAATGTTATTCAACCATTGAGAAAGAATGAAGCACTGATACATGCTACAACACAGAAGAAACTTGCAATATTAAGCTAAGTGAAAGATCCCAGCCACAAAGGACCAAATGTATGATTCCACTTATATGAAATGCACACAATAGGTAAATCTACAAAGACAGAAAGTAAATTATTGTTGCCGAGGGCTGGAGTCGGGGTGGGCGGTGGGGGTAAAGGAAAATAAGAGGCTTGGGGAGGTGATGGCTGAGAAGTTTCTTCTTGGAATAACGAAAATGTTTAAAATCGACTGTGGTGATGGATGTACAACTCTGAATATACGAAAAGCCACTGAATTGTACATTAAACAAAACAACAAAAAAAAAGAAGTACCCAGCTCTGTCTGTGAGATATTCTTGCCAAAAAAAAAAAAAAAAAACAAGCCTAAGGCTGATTAAGCCTTGAGATCTATCAGTTTACAGAAAGCATTGGAGAGAGAGGAACGTGTTAAACAACACTGCAAAGATGAAATCGGCAACATACAGAATGTGGAAAATTCAACAAGACAAATGACTTGGCTTCTTTAACGTGTACATGGCAAAAGACAAGGGGCAGGGGGCACCTGAGAATAAAATAAATCTAAGAGACACTAATACGATGCAAGGTGTTACTTCATTCGGATGCCACTTAAACAAATCAACTATTAAAAAACAAAATGATTATAAGGCAAATACGGACATTTGCACATTGGCTGAATATGTAATGAGTTTAAGAAATTACTGTCCATTTTTAATGTGGAATAATGGAATCCTGGTTATGTTAAACTCTTGAAATACTTACTGAAATATTTAAAGAGATCCTGACTGAAATGTGTATGGATGAACTGATGTGATGGCTGGTCTTTGCTTTAAAATAACCCAGTTGGGGAGCAGGTTCGTGAGTGGGGATATCACTGAAATAGGAGTGGATAATTGCTGAGACTGAGTGATGTGTACATGAGAGCTCATTATACTCTTCTTTCAATTTTTATATATGTATGACATTTTCCATTATCAAAAGTTCAAAAAATGTACATAAAATTGACTGAAGAGAAACCTAGCAACTGTTAAGAAATTTTGACTGCTAAAATTTTTAATAATTAACAACAATAATAAAAGTGGTAGCCAAGCACTTTACCTCCACTTTACGATCTTCCCGACAATCTTGTGAGGTAGGGGTTATTCCTATTTTTTGTTGGAAACCGAAGCTCAGAGTGCTTCTGACTCATCTGAAGTCACCATTAAAATGGGGAAGAGGTGTCTGGGTCTAAGGATGGAGTGTTTTCTCCAGTACACAGCACTGCTTCTCTAAGTGGCTCAGGACAGGTCTTTACCCGGGGCAGGGGGCGTGTTGGAGGGATCTCACAGAGCAAGGCTGGGGGGTGAGGGGG
>NW_006443124.1:1131082-1173643 GCF_000325575.1 Pteropus alecto
AAAGATGTCCTGCCAGCGATCTCCTGCAGAGGCATTGACTGATAATTTATAAGAACAGTTTAAGGGACTGTCTCCATCCAAGGGGTGCACTCTTGAAAATTTAACAAACATATTTCAAGCACCTATTAGGCCCTATAGAAGGCACTTTGAGGCAGACAATGATGACAAGGAACGGGACATTTTGAGGGGACAGGTGTCCATTTAATAGAACCGCCCCAGTTTTCTACCCACAGCTCCTTGAAACCACTCCAGTCAGTTCAAGAGTGCTCTGACGATATCATTTATGAGGAGGGATTTGTTGAGTGAAAATTATAAAGATGAAAGAAATTTTTATTGGGAGCTATCAACATAAGAATATAAGTATAGGATAAATTTATTTCTGTAAACTTCCTTAGAAGGAGGATTAGCTGAGATTTTTAACCATAAATTGGACTGAGAGTGTGTCCAAAGGAAAAAAGAAATCTCAATACTTGGTAGATAGAAACCATCTCTCATGGAGATCCTGAGCACTATAAAGTTGGGTTGGGAGACTCCTGTGAAAGATAGAAACAAAGGGACACCTGGGAGAGGACCTAGACTTATGGTTAAAACTCTTTGAACATGAATAAAGTGAATAAAGAAATCGCTTTATTCAGAATATTTCAAATATAGAATCGAAAGGAGAGCCAGCTTTATAGACCTCAGAATTCCCCAAGGTGCATGATGGCTCATCTCCCCAGGAGCACAGGAAGGACGCTGGGATTTGTCATTATCTCGCTGGGATTTGTTGGTCAGCTTCCATCTTTTAATGGAGGGAGGGCTGAGGAGGGGGAAGGGAATCGCATTCCTTACACTGACTTCTGTGACCTGCCTTCTCTCTGTCTCATTTCTTCTGTTTTCTGGATAATCAGAAGAGGGAAGAGGGATTGGTAATTATTTAAGTTGGAGGTGGCTGTCTTTGTTTTTGATTCTTGAGGTAAAATACATTATTGGAAACTTTTATTGGGGTTTTGGAAAGTCAACAGCAACTTAAATGAATAAAATACCATCCTGCCCTTAAGAAGTTTTCAATCTAGTGAGCAAGGTGGTAAGATATATGCACAGTATTTATAATACAAAGAACAAGAGTGTAAACTATATGCTGTGAACACAGGAGAGAAAGTAATTCTGCAGGGAGGAGAGGCAAGAGCCTCCTTGGAGAAATGGTACGCATGCATACAGGGCTTTGCGGTATGGATATGATCGTGACAGGCGAATGCATCAAAAATAAATTCCTAGAGGAACAGCTTTTATTTATTCCACAAACATTTGTCCATTGCCCATAGTAATGCAGGCAGTACGCTGGGTACAAGGACAAAAAGCAAAAAGGTGGCCTAGTATACACTGTGCTTAGAAATGCTGAGTAGATCACTGCAACTTTTGTGTTTGTGAATGTGTGTGTGGGGAGGGGGGGAGTGAGGGTGCCGGAAGGCGGACTGTAGCCAGATCACGGAGGGTCTAGAATGCTTAAACTTTTTTTAGGGCAGAAAGCACAGGTCTCTCCTCAAATCCTGGGTCTGTTTCTAGCTTTGAGACTTTGGGCAAGTTACCTAATCTTTCTGTCCCAAAGTTTTCCTCTTTGGTAAAATGCGCACACCAATGCCTGCTCCGAATGGCTGTGAGTATAGTCATAATGTTTGTAAATCATTTATTATGGTTTCTGGCTTTTAGGGGCCACTCAATCAACATCAGGATAACTGCTGCTGAGGGCTTTAGGGAACCATCGGTGGTTTGGAGAAGGGAAGCAATGGAACAAATTTTCGAGAGATCCTAATGAAGGCCATAATTGGAAGAATGGATGGGGGTGAGGGGGAGGGATGGCGAGGTGCAGTCACTGAGCAAGGTTGCGGGAGACCAGGGAGGAGGCCGAAGCAACAGTCTAGGCAAGAGAGGAAGAGCAAAACCGAGGCAGTGGGATGGAATGGACCGAAGTAAGAACTATTCGGGTGGCAGAATGAGCTTGCTGACTCACTGGATGCAGGCGATGAGGAAAAGGAAGAACTCTGGAATGGAGACAGGCTTTCCAAGTCGTATAGCAGGTCCACTAGCCTGGATCTCTGATACAGGGGGAGGGGCAACCTGAAGGAGCAGGGTTGGGGCATTGGCAGTGGGGCAGGGAGGGGAGAAAGAGGCTGAGTTCCCTGGGGGGTATATTGAGGGAGCAGGGCCTCTTAGGAAGCCCAGTGTTAGACAAAACCAAATGCCTCATTGTTCTGTGAGCGTGAGACAGCAGCGAGAAGGCTCCACACCCGGAACAAGTCAATTTGAGGATTGCCAGGGTGGGCCTGGATATTGGGATTTCCCCTTAAGAGGCATTGATGAAGGACTTCTTTTTAACTCGTACCCCATGCAACTGATAATCTTTCTCGTTCTACGGCATCCCTTTTCATGCCTTCTAAGGCAGACCTAGAGATGACCTCCAGGACTCCCCCAAAGGCCTCCTGCACTGGTTCCGTGCTCCTACTTCACCTCCTCCACCAGTTTCCCACGGAACCTACCCAGTGTCTTCAGGCCTAATTCTGAATTATTTTCAAGTACAGTTGTTTTTAAGTCCAAAGTTCGCCTTTGAGGTTGTTTCCTGACTCTCTCCCCAGATGTGTCAGGTGGTTTCCCACAGGTGAAAAGACACAACGACAACAGGAAAACGAAAGTCCTCGCTTAGGCTTCTCTTTATGAGAAAGTGGCAATCGCTACCCTTCGGTGTTTAAGACTCGAAGGACAACCCAAGCACGAGGAAGGGGCTATTTCTCTGGGATGACTTCAGAGGTGTTTTCAGAAAACTGACTCCCTACTTCTTCGAGCCCCTTCCTTCTAGTTGGGGGGTGGGGAGGAGGGCATGCTTGAAAGAGACTCTTCCCTAAAAATTTTTCCTGGATTTTTTACTCCACAGTCACAGAAAGGACTAACATTAAAATATTCAAAGAAATAATAAGAAGCATACAGTGTTATTCAACTCAGAGATGAGCAACAGCTTGCCCAAAGCTCTGAGCCTGATGCCTTGCTCTCCCTTCCTGAGAGAGGGAGATCAGCAATGGGGAGAGAGGTGTTAAAGATAGACTAGAACCAAACTGAGACCTTCTGGATATCATTAAGGGGCTTGGGGAGTATTGGAAAGGAAGTAACTTTCTCATTTTATGGTTTTGTGTCATTAACTTCCAAGTCTCTACACCACCCAAGTCAGCATGGGTGCCAACAGGGTTCTCATTCCACTTGGGGAAGCCCTAGCTCCACTAGAGTTTCCTTTCTGTAGCCCTGCCAGACTGTAAGTTCCCCAAGAGCAAGAGCTTATTCTTGGTGCCTTGGATGCCAATGCAGCAATGCTTGGACACAGTTGGTAGTTTATAAAGGAACTAAGTAATAGCAAATGAAAATCTTCTTGAGGTGCAAAAGACCTAGGACAAAGTCTTTACTGAGGGGTGGGTGGCGAAGAGACCGCTGGAAGGCCTCCGAGTCTAAAGGGAGTCCGGTGAAGATCCCAAGAAAAGGGAGGCTACAGACGTCCGAGATGAAGCACACTGACAGCAATGCTGCCTGGCGAGGTCTCTGTTACGGCATAGTGTAGGGACAGTGCTTATGCTCTAGAATCAGAAAATTCTAGGGTGAATCCAGAATCTCACTTTTTACTAATTACATGAACTTTGGACAAATCGTTTTTCTCTGGGGGACTTAATTATCTCACTGTAAAGTGGTGATAATACTTCCCCTACAAAGGCTCTTACCGTATTACAGGATGGAGGTCAGGACTCAGGAGACTGGCAACAACAAAAAAAAGGGCTTTGCTCTCAAAAGATTATCTATCTATCTATCTATCTATCTATCTATCTATCTATCTATCTATCTATCTATCTATCATCTATCAATTATCTATCTATCATCTATCTATCTATCTATCATCTATCAATTATATCTATCTATCTATCTATCTATCTATCTATCTATCTATCTATCTATCTATCTATCTATCTTCTACCTACCTATCTTATTAGTTTCAGTAAACATTTGAGTTTATTATTGCTGTTCTTATTTTGGTAGTAGAATCACCAATATTCACTGTGGTTACCAGAACATTTTAAGAACTGAACAAATGCTTATTGGTTGAAAGAGTTACACTGAGCCATGATCTTTAGGAAACTATTACTCCCTCAGTCTAAGTCTACATCATCACCATCTGCCTAGATGTTTAACTCAAAAGTCTTGATTCCTTGATTTACTGAGCACCTATTAGGGACTAGGCCCTGTGTGGGGTACTGGGATGAGGTAAGGGGAACTTGATAAGCTGAACCCAACCACAGCTCTCAAGGATGTCAGAGAAAAATGAAGCAGGAGAACTTATCATTTATTCAATTTTTCATCTGTAGATAGGGCTTGTACGTGGAATATTTTAAGGGTGTGTTTTTGACAACACCTGGGCAAACTTGTAGAAATACTTAAAGTCCACAGCCATCTAAATCGAGAAAAAGCTATGAATTTGCAGTTCCCTGGTTATAGGGTATGCAAATGACACATTTGGAATTCTCACTGTTTGTGAAAACTAGAAAGGAATACTACTTGTTTTGAATCCATTCCTGTCTAGCCTCTCTGTAACTGAGGTAAATGACCAGGGAGAATTAAAAAGGCACAATGAAAGCGACTTGGCTAAATCTTTGGGGAAGCCATCTTACGGCTGAGGGAGCTAGCCTGTATCTACTGAGTGTGGGCTGTACTTTATATATCTCTGTCTGTATGTAAAGAATAGTTTCAGAAAATTTCTGTTACCCTTTGGCTTAATTATGAGTCACTAGAAGTATGTATGTACTTGCAAAAAAGTATTTGGAATGTGTGTATAGAAAGGGAGTTTTATGTTTTTTTAATGCGAAGAGAGTGTATATGGAGGGGAAGTGTGTGTGTGTGTGTGTGTGTGTGTGTGTGTGTGTGTGTAGTACAGATGGTGGGCAGAATGACAGGACCAGCCAGCCCCTTAGAGACCCAGACAGTGGTATAAGATACAAAGTGTTACAGGAGGTGACTGTTTTCCTCTTAGACCAGCTCGCAGGCCTTTGAGGAGCCCTTGACTTCCTCCTCCTCCTTGTCTTGTTAAAAAGGGATTAGAGTCCAATTAAGCCATTTAATCCCAAGGTAGAGATTCATGTTTAAAAACAAGATTTACAGCTCAGGGAAAAAAAAAAACACATCAGTGCAAGTTGAGGTTTGTCCTTCAAGTCGTCACCTCCACTTTTCCGAAGAGTGTTTTCGGCAGAATACCCGACATGCAGTTCTTAATTGCTTTGCCTCACACCTCTAGTCCTTCATGTTTTAAAGTGCCCTTCAACTGAAATAGCCACATGCTCTTAGAAGTACTTCTGCTTCTGAAGTGCCACAAGCACTCCTTGGTTTATTTCCCTTCAGCTGGCAACTCAGTGACCAAGCTTAATAACAGAAATATGAAGAGCCAACGCTTACTGGGGGCTTAGTATGTGCCAGGCATTGCGCTAAGCATTTATATACAGTATCTTATTAGATGTTCCAGGTGAAAACACCCTTCATGGATGTGTGACTTGTGTAGTCACACAGGCTCTGTGCTTAGAAGAGCCCTTTACTTGGCTAAATGTTCTGCCGCTGCCATCCTGAAACTCTTAATCATTTCCGAGCAAGGGACCTGCATTTTTGTTTTCACCGGGTCCTGCAAATTATGTAGCCAGTCCTGAAAACACTCAATAACTTATTGTTTCTTTTTCTTTCTTTTCCTTCCTTTCCATCTGACGTCTAATACATTGCCAGAGGCTGGAGCAGTGAATCTCAAATTGTGATGCCAGAACCCTCTCTGGAAAACGGGTGCTATTATCTCCTTGCAGGGAAGTTCTCTGAGGGACAGGAACCATGCCGAGGCTCTTAGCATGGGGAAGCAAAGTATCTGTGAAAATTCGGCAAGTTGTTAAACTCCTCTAAGCCTCAGTTTTCTCATCTGTAAAGTGGGGATAACAATAACACCTAACTCACAGGCTGTTTCAAGGATGAAATGAGATTATGTATATACAGCTCTGACGGAACACTTATGGCATTAGTTACCATGCATTATAGACGCTTAGCCAGGTGTATACTCCAGTATTGCTTGTGACATGGTGTGGATCACTCGCCCTTATCCCGGGGCTTGTCCCTACCTGCCCCAGAGAGCTGGGAGGAGCATCTGCTTTCTCCATGTGCTGGGTGATCACAGATGGGTTGCTGGAGCTGATAAGCACTGGAGTGCTGATCTCCACCATGTGGCGCCCTGGGGGAGAATGGACCATCCTGTTGAGAGTGTTCAAGGCTGTCGTGATGGAGAACTGCCCAGGCCCCTTCCTCCTGGACCCGGGACCCCTTCGGAGGGTTGGCGTGTTGGCTGCTTTGCCTCTGGAGGATGAGGACACCAGGGACATGCTTTTTGTGCGGGATGACTGACGGCCTTTGTTTTTCTCTAGGAGGTGTCTTGCGGTGAGGTTTGGCTGAAAAGATAAAAGATCCGACGAGAAGTTAAGTCTTCCTGATCTAATATGAGCATCTAAGTCGTACCTAGTCTGAAGGCAGTTAAGATGCCACCACCTCAGCCATCTTTTTTTTGGTCAGCTTCCATCTTTTATCAATATGCTCCAATTACTTTGCTATATCAATAGACTCTTATAACTCTCTTACACAGTGGGTACTACTTGTTTACTCTTCCTAAGGTCTAAAGAGGTTATAAGTAAGCCATATACTCTTCCCTGATGGGGAGAGCACTCCTCCTTTACTGGCCACCCCTCCAACCCCCACTGAGTTGGCTGCTTGTCCTTCTTGGTGTCCCTCCAGCCTGCAGCCCCTGTGTTTTCCCATCATGGCAATTTTCACCCCATTGTGTAATCATTGACTTTTCTCTCACTGGACCGCTAGCTTCTCTGCTATAGAGTGGATGCTGAATGAGTGTTTGTAGAACAATGCGTGGATGAAGTTGCTCAAGTTCATATATTTGATAAGTGTTTGAGCCAGAATGTAAACCCATCCATGATCCTGAATCTTAATGCTCAGACCATCTTTCACTACTTCCTTGTTCTATACACCTCTTAGTGGTGTGCCTGTAAACCGGCAAAACAATCAAACGAACAAAACTCTGATTTGTAGAGTCTACCAGTTTCTGTGGTGTAAATGTCTACTGATAGTTTAACAACTGGTTAGCAAAATTCCTGAAAATATAACAACAAGCTCTTGCAATCTAGAACCAACTATTTCTAGCACAACCACTGGCTGCATTATGTTTTGAATACCCTGCCCCTCAAGAAGCCCTGTGAGCTCATTTCCTTTAGAAACCTGAAATATGTTGACAAAAAAAGGGGTTTGTGTGAATGAAACTTTCCAGGAATTTTACTTAAATTTCCATCATTGTGATTGTCACCAGTTGCCCTCTAAAACCAGGTCTTATTCTAATCCAGAGATTCAACTATAGCGGTAAAAGGAGATGTGCCCACTTAAGAACTTTTCAATGACAATGTGCAGATGATTAAAATAGCTAAGATAGAAAAATTTAAAGCCTAAAGAAGTTTATAATATTGTGGGGAAAAAAATCATCAAGGAGAGGAGGGGGCATTATTATGTCCACTTGAAAGATAAGAAAGCTGAGGCCCAGAAGGGGTGACTTATAAATGGCAAAGTCAGCATGAAACAACCAAATGAGAAAATATCTGATAGTAATAAGTGCTCTGCTGTGCTGGAGAGTGACTGGTGGAGGCCGCTACTTTAGATTGAATGGGGGTTTGGGGGAGGTGCGGTCAAGGAAGACCTGCTGAAGCGGTGATGTTTAAGCTGAGACACAGATGACAAGAAGGAACCAGCCATGGGAAGGTGGGGGTAGGAATGTGCAGGCAGAGGGGTTGTAAGCTAGTGGAATGGTCTTAAAGTGGGGGAAAGCTCAGCCCGTTTGAGATTAAGACAAGAAAGAAACATGGGAATGACTAGAACGGAGGGAGTGAGGAGTGGGTGGTAAATAGGAGATAGGCAGGGGCCGGGTCACAAAGGGCTTCTTTAAAAAGGCTTAAGGTTTATTTTAAGTGTAATAGGAAGCCTTTGGCAGGATTTAGGCAGAGGAGTGACATGATCTGATTTATGCTTTTAAAAGCTTATGCTACAGTTTCGCAGTTCTTTATAAAGTTAAACATATACTTAGCCTCTGACTCGGCAATCCCACTCCTAGATAATCACCCAAGAGACATAAACACTTACGCTCACTCAAAAAATGATATGCAAATGTTTCTAACTGTTTTCTCCATAATTACCAATAACTGGAAATAATTGCAATGTCTTTCTGGTGAGTGAATAAAACCTGGCACATCCATACAGTGGACTACGACTCAACAACGAAAAGGGGATGAGCTAGTACTGAAGTACTGACACGTGTAACGACGTGGGTGAATCTTAGCTGCACAATGCTCAGTGACAGAACCCAGACTCAGAAGGCTACTTTCTGCGTGATTCCATTTCTATGACACTCTGGAAAAGGAAGACTACAGGAGCTTTAAACAGATCAGTGGTGGCCAAGGGTTGGGAGTTAGGGAAGGGGCTGACTACACAGGGCAGCGTTCCCCTGTATTTTTTGGGGAGAGAATGTTGGAACTATTCTACATTGTGATGATGGTATGGTTACACTGAATGCATTTATCAAAACATGTGGAACTGGACACCACAAAGAGTAAATTTTCCTGTATATAAATAAAAATAAATATATAGGAAGCTCATTATGGCTATTATTTAGAAATGCCAGACTAGAAGGAGTGGGACCAATTAGGAAGTTATTGAAATTGTTTAGGCAGGCTCTGACGGCACAATGTCTTACATTTCCAAAGTACCTATCCCTCCTTTGTTCACCCAGCCAGAGGACAATGTACACTCTTCGAGTGAATGAGTCAAGTTCTTTATGGTCATTCACAGCTATAACAAAGTTAATTTTCTTCTCCTTCCACCTGATTGTCCTGTCCCCAGGTGAGTCACACCATCAGCATTTCTATCAGCAACCCTGACAGAGGGCCCTGTGTGACTCTTGGTCCTTCCTGTCCTCTGCCGACATGATTAATAGCTCAGTCGGGGAAGGACTGCACATCTCTTAAATTCGCATCCACTCATTTGAAACAATATCCTCGAGGTTCATTGGGCTGGGCAAGATTCATATAAGCCAGGTGGAGAAGTCCTGACAAGAATGGGTGTGTAAGCTCAGTGATTGCTTTACCACCTTTTTATCCAGGTGCAATTCTATAAGTGATACATTAACAAGAAAAATCCTCTTTATGCCAAAAAACCCCACATCACTCTCATAAGAAAGCTTTCCTTCCTTCCAATTGCTTTGCATGGCATTGGCAATTCAAAACTTAAAGAGTTCTCAGCAAGTGCTAGTCTTAATGAAATGACTGAAGTCAAAATTTAAGTACTTCTTTAGAAAGCTGAAGTAATTTTTGAAAACCAGGTTTCCCAGATTAGAGCAGCCACTTGATTATCTTTTTCCCCTCCTAGCAATTAGGAGAACAAATGGAGCAATGGCTAGTTTGATGATAATCTTGAGGGTTCTTGTAATCACCAATTTTAGAGGTGAAGTGGTGGGGAGAGTATCCAAATGAATAATTATTAAATATAGAAGTTTTGGGAAAAAAGGGCATCAGAAATGGGTAATAAAATCAGTGGTGCCTTTTCCCTCCCCCAGAGATAGATATGAGAAGCTTCCTGAAATAATGCAGGGGACCATGCAAGCTCTAATCTGCAAAAATTTAAGCACCTCCTCCTATGTGTCCAACTGGATATTCGTAGTAGCTGATCTCTGTCCTTGGAGACTTAGCTACTGTTTCCCAATCAGCATAACTGTTCCTCTTCACCAAATGTTGCTCGATCTAGCAAATGGCTACACCACTAACCTAGGCACACAAACCAGAAAGGGGGCATCACTTCCTCTCCCCTACTCCCCACTTCTGTCAATCTCTGTGTCCGGTGGATCTACTTCCTGAAAGGTTCTTGAATCCGGCCACTTGTTTCCAATCTACTGGCCTAAGCCATAGCCATTTTCTAACTGAGCCATGCAATAGCTCCTAACTGCTCTTTCTGCCCCTTTCTCCCTCCTCTTCAAATTCTTCCCACAGCAGCCAGGGCAGTCTTTAAGAAATCCAAATCCGATGGAATCACTGCCTCACTTAAAAACTTTCAATGGCTTCTACTGACTTCTGGATCAAGTTCAAACTTCTACGATATGGCAAGGACAACAATACTCACCGAATATTCTATGAAATACCCTATACTTCTTGGCTGACTTGAAGACAGGTAGGGCTATGTGACTGGTTTAGGCCAGTGGGCTATGAGTGGGAGAATGGCAAGTGTCACTTCTGAGCTGAGGTATTTGCTGATATACAACTCACTTTTCCTCACCCTTCCCCGCCCTTCCCCTGCTATGAAAACTAGGAAGTCTATGTATTCCAAATGGTGCCACTACAAGATGACTCAGCCTATTAGTCTGGGTTTCTTATGTGAGCAGAGCTTAGTCTGTGACTTATGTGAGCAGAGCTTCCCATCCTTCTATGTTGAACATATAATGTGGATGAGAAATAACTTTTTCTTTGTTAAGCCACTGAGATTTTGGACTGTTTATTACCACAGCATAGCCTACCTCATCCTCATCAACATAGGATGGTTTATGAAGCTCTCTGTGATCCATCTCCTATTTATTTCTCTAGCTTCATTTCTTGGTCAATCTCTTACTCTCTAAGCTCCAGCTCTACTATTCTTTTGGTCCATTGGATATATCACACTTCCTCATCCTGCAGGACTTTTGTACATGTTACCTCTATTCCCTAAAACTCTTCCCTCCATGCTCTTACCTATATAACTCCTAATTAGCTGTCAGATCTTGGTTTAAGAGGCATTTGCTGACCCGGATAAGTTGCACGTCATACCGTCCCTCCCTGCAAAGTTCCCTCTACCTTATTCTTTGCATCATTCATCACACTTATAATTACTTGATTAACGTCTGACTTTACACTCTGAAAGTAAGGACCCATACCTGTCTTAAAGTATCTTTAGAACCGAGCTTAGACCTGACATAGTAGGTACTCAGTGAAAATTTTGTTGAATGACTGAATATATATTTAGGACGGGGGTCACTGAGTGGCTTATTTTCTAAAAGTTTTCCTGGTCAGTCTGGCAACCTCCCAAATATTTTTTCATTCATTCACTTGTTAAGCTAATTTTTTTATGGAATACCCGTTCTATGTTAGTCTAGCCCATGAAGTACAAGCAATATGCCCATTGGGTGTTCAGAGAAGTAAGAGACAACTGAGTGTTCAACTATTTGCTGAAATTTTATGGAGAAAGTGGGTTTCTAGCCAAGCCTTGAAAAATGAGTGAAATTTGAACAGGTAGAGAGAATTGGGTGGGTGTACCTGGTAGGGGCCTCAGCAAGCGAAAAAGCATTGTGAACGAGAATTTACTAGCAACAGAAGACCAGCCTCGCTGGACCCATCCTCCATCCCTCCCTTCCTCTTTTCATCGCTTCGACACCAATGAAGTAGAGGGGACATAGAGGACCTTAAAAGCTGGACAATGTTCTGGGCACACCATTCACTTCAGAACCTCCTGAGATGAATGAATGAGATGGTTTCTTCACTCCAACTACGCCGCTGTTATGTTTTCATCCCACTCTCCTAGAGAGTGGGGAGCATGCCTTTTATTTCTTTCATAGCTTCCCACTGCTCACCTTTAATGTACAGGCCTGGTAAGCACCCAATAAATGCAGTTAATCAATGAAGCCTCTCTTTTAAATTCATAATGATCTGTTTCAAGCCAGGGTGAGGCTGAAGGCCAGAGAGGTTAGGGACTCCAGGTTATATCATTATATTGGAGAAATAGGTAAATAACCTAGCATGTGTTCTTGCTTTCTTTAAAAAACAAACAAGTAATATATGATCATTTCAGAAGATTTACAAAACACAGGTCAGCAGAAAACAGTGAAAATCATCTAGAATCATCATCTAGTGGTCACTGCTATTAATATTTTGGTACATTTCCTTTTAATCCTTTATTTACATATGCACACATCTATTTATGAAGCTAGTTGTATATAGTTCAATTTGTTTCTTTTTATCGTAGTAAGAAACAGCATAAAATTGATATTAATCATTTTTAAGTATACTGTTCAATAATGTTAAGTATATGCACATTGTTGTGTGACAGGTCTCCAGAACTTTTTCATCTTCTAAATCTGAAATTCTGTACCCATAAACTTTATTTCACTTAACATTAAATCATAAACATTATTCCATAATACCAAATACTCCATGATACTGAATATTCTACTGCAACATTATTTTTAATGGGTATATATTTTCCATCGCCATTATTTTTAAAAACCAAATCCTCACTGTCGAATAGTTAGATTATTTGTTTTTTACCATTATACGCAATGTCATAGTGAACATTTTTGTACATTTTATACATATGTCTTTGCATTCTTGTTTTAATATTTCCTTACAATAAACTCTCAGATGTGGAATTGCTGACCCAAAGGAAATGTGTACTTTCAATGCTCTTGATATGAGTTTGAGTTTAGACATGAGAGACTGTACCAATTTACATTCCTAACAGCAGAATGAAAAGGCCTATTTCCTCACACTCTTGCCAGAACTGGGTATTATCATCTGGCCTCTTTTCTTTAGAAACTTTAGTTAGTTCTGAAATAAGCCCCAGATCAAACAGAAATTACTCTCAGGAATCACTGTAGCACACATACACTTCTGAGTAAGCCTGTATTAGATATAGACTTGATACTCACGTACCTCTACAAACAAGATGGGAAAGATGCCTACTTTGTCTCCTAACTTTCCTTCTGCCCAATTCTCATCCACTCGGCTGATCACAGTGATGATATCATCCTGAAAGAGAGAAGTCTTATGGTCAGCGTTTACTCTTGGTTTTCAGGTGGCAAAAGCTCTCAGTGGACACCAGCTTGGAGTCCCAGATGGAGTAAGGTGCAAGAAATGTCTTATCATGCTTTATTTACAAAATTTTCCTGCTAAATCATCTTTCTTCATACAAGGCAGAATTTGGGTCACCAAGACCACAAGAGAAATAGAAATAATTTAGAGGATCAATGGAATCCAATAGGAAAATTTAGAAATGTTTCTAATTTTTAATTACCAGCAGAATCTGGGCTTTTTATTTAAATTAATCTGAAAGAGATGGAGAAATCAAGATAAAGGCCATTGGAGACAGACTTTTATCTTAGAAAAAAGAAGCCTGAATTTCATTCTGATTTTGAAGATTTTTCAGAACCTATTCAATATTTAATGTATCAAATGTAAAGTGGCTTTTTATTCAAACTTTTTCTTATTACAAAAGGTTATATGTAGAAAACATTTGAAAATACAGATAAGCAAAACAAAGAAAAAATTCTGCTACAATAGAGATAAACCCACTGTTAACGTCTTAGTTAACACATTTTTTCCAGATTCTTTTCTATGACGATAAAACATATATAAACATACATATAAACATACTAATTTTTAAAAGCTTTTCCACAACATACATACATGTATACAATAAAGAACATAAGAACACAAAGTTTAGATGTAAAGCTTAACGCATTTTGTATTGATTATAGAAACAAAACTTCCATCCATATCAAAAGTTATAGAAAATTTCTAGTACCCAGAAGGCTCCTTTGTGCCCTTCCTATCACCGAGCAAGAGGTAATCAGTCTTCTGCTGTCTGGCATATATGTTCATTTTGCGTAGTCTTATACTTCATACAAATGTAGTTATACTGGATGCTCTGATTTTTCATTTAACACCATATCAGGGACACCTTTCCATGTCCATACCTGTTCATCAATCTAAACCTGAATGTTCATCCACTGACCTCTCTGACCTTCTGATCCAATGCCCCATGCATTGAAATCTAAATTAATTTACTGCATTATACCTTTTCTAGTTTTTTCTGTCTTTACTACAATTTGCAATGACACATTTAGAGGTAATTATTTCTTTAATGCCTGTCTAGCTCATCAGATCATAAACTACACGTGTGCAGGGCCCGTGTCTGTTTGTTCATTTTTGTGTCCCCAGCTCCCCTTTAGTAGTCACCCAGTAAATATTTATCGAATGCGTGCATGCATGCATGAATAAATGAATGTGTGAATAAATTGTATAGTTTACGGAAACAGAAAACACCAGGAAAAGGGCAGCTTTGGGAAGGAAGGTCTTCAGTTTAATTTGGACACGCTGAGGTTAGGAAGACCATGGGATTTCCTGGTATGGTCTCAGCCTTCCTTCCATAGCCCTCCAGAATAGATCAAATTCTCTCTTCTGGTTCCTTGTCATAATTTCCAATTTACATGTCTATTCCTTCCACTGAACTGCTGGCTCTGTGAAGGTAGGGACAATGACTCATCACTTTATCTCCAGAGGGCAGTTTAGCACTTGGGTGGGCTTACCAAATGAACCAAGCAGGTGGAATAAGTGTCCTAATTTGTAAATTCCCAGAGAGGAGAAAAAAGCAGATAACACTTCCTGCCTATGTGTTCCTCCAGTTGTGTCCCCAGGGCTCAGTGTCTAATGCTTAGCATAAAGTAAATACTGAATAAATAGTTGTGGAATTGAGCTGTCCTTCCTCTCACTGCAGTTGAAGTATAGACTTTGCAGTTTGGGCTACAGAATGACCTTCCTTAGAGGACTCTGAAGTGCCAAGAAAATAATGATCAGTGTTTTAAACTATGAAGAAGAGTGAGGTTATCTGGTTTGAGAGACTCTGAAATAAATCTCATCACAGTCCATGGAAGTGATGGAATAAAGATGCTCTACACAACAGAAGACCTTTCTTGAGCTATTGTAACAATGCCATTCCTCCTATTTGATCTACTTATAAGTAGCAAAGAATGGAAATCACTTCAACTTTGGTTTCTATGAGAAAATTTGAATGTTTAAGGAATAATAAATACTGAACACAGAGAATTAAAGTAGTCTAGACTTCAGCAGAAGTGTTCTTACTTGCATATGGTGAAGAATCATCCAATAAAAAAAGAGGCAAAAAAATCTTAGGGTAATTAATGTCCTTGGAAAAATATATCTTGAAAGAGGTTATTTATGTATAAAGGTATAATTATGTTATGATGTGTATTTTGAGTGCTGTGAATGCAATGTTTACAACAAAATAGACTGCTATAAATGAGAAGAATTAGGTGATGAGAACTTGGTCAGTAAGAATACCCTTACAGATACATGATAGAGAGGTAAAAGCTATAGTTTTGCAAGCATGCTATCAAACCATGTTTATAATTTTCTGTCCACATGCCTGTTTCCCCCACTACTCTGTCTGAGGGCAGGGACTGTGACTTGTTCATGCTTATCCCAGGTGCCTGCAAAGAATAGGTGCTCAAAAGTGATTGTCGAATGAATGAATCAAGGTGTAAATACTTATTTTTGTAATCGCAATAGAAAAAGTTTAAGGATTTCTATCAAACTGTTATTAGATTTCTCTAGTGAGTTCACATCTACGTAGTTTGAATTACACACACATTACATATATATGCACACATATATACATACATATATACATTTATGTATAAAATATATCATTAAGAAAATAAGCAAATATTAAACGAACAACTTTAGGTTCTGTCGTAGTCTCTATGTGATTGCTAGTGACTTTGGTGGCGGCCCAGAATCTTACCTTGAGGAAGGTCAGGCAGTCCTGGTTGTCACTCTTGTCTTTATCTCGTAGGTCAAAGTTGTAGAGGGCCCGGCAGAGTGGGGGCGGCTGGGGCAGCTGCTTGATGACTTCCACCGAGCTGGCTGGGAAGAACCCACTGGCTCCATTGATCTCCCCCTGGAACCAGTTCTCATCCAGCTGTCTCCGGAGCAGGATGACATCTCCTTTATTAAACCTCAGGTCCCCGGGATTCTGCCCTCGGTAGTTGCATAAGGCCTTTGCTCGAGGCACCTGCAGTGGCACAGACCAATAAAATGCAGACTTAGCTTAGAGGCTAGAAGGACAGAAGGTATCAGATTACTAATTAACTATTGACCACTTCCTTTGCTAAGTGCTGTATGCGAATCGTCTCTTGGATCTGTAAACATCAAATGCAATGTTTACAACAAAATAGATTGTTGTAAATGAATAGAATTAGGTGACGAATTACATGTTGAATTATACAGTAGAATTATATGATCTGTGGATCATATCTTTGAGACAGACATTCTAATTATCTCCATTTCTAAGTAGGGTGACTGAGGCACAAAGTAGTTTAGTAACTTGCCTAAGGTGATATAGTTGGGAAGTGGCAGATATAGGATCTGAACTCAGGCCATCTGATTTTAGAGCCCCTGTTCTTAATCACTAGGCAGGGAACAGGATTTTGGACCTGACTCCACAACTATGCGAACTTGATTGTCTTATGTACTTAGCTTAGAGCCGGGAGGGTCAGTGACGCCTTCTGGGGCCTGAATACTGATTTTGAATTCTGACTCCATCGCTTTCCCTGTCTGTTACTCCAATTACTCGGTCAAGTTATTTAATCTTTCTTAAACTGTATTCACTTATAAAATGGGGCACAAATAGAATACCTACCTCATTAGAGTAATTGTGAAGAATAAATAATATCATAATACTTTTAGCATATTGTTTGGTATGTAGTATTTGCTCAATAAATGACATCTCTTATTATCATCATCATCTATAATGGAGGGCTAATGATTTCAGTTCTACCTATTCCTCAGTATTGATGGGAAGAAAACTGAGGTGAAAAACTCCCTGAGAATAGAAAGCGTTATACAAGAGTGATGCAACATAGTTTGTCTTCAGCCTTCTCTAGAATGGTAAACCTCACTAGTGTTTGAATCATTAGGAAGCACAACTGAGACAAAGAAATAATTAATTAGGAATCAGTCATCAAGTTAAAAAAGTCAGCTAAAGAATTGTCATTTGTCGAATCAGTCGTCTGTCTAAATAACCATTTCATTCAAATGTACTTTTTTTTCCTAATAGAAACTGGTTTTTCCACACAGAAATGGCCTCTCTCTGGCCTTTCTTGAAGATAGTCTGGCAAACTGAAAGTTCTAATAATGTAAGTTTAATAGAAAGCCTGTCAGCGTCACCTGGGATTGTATTTTGTGTTTTTCTTAGCACCGGGGTGAAAAAGTCCCCTCTTCTGGGGACAGACTGCTATTTGTAAGGGGGTGTAAGATGGCATTACAGTTCTTCAAGGAAATTCTGAGTCTGCAGTGTTCATTTGAAAAGGAATTTCAAGCAGCTTAGGGGTAGAGACGAGATCTGAACAGCATGATATTGCTGATGAGATGGGAGAGCGGTGCTTTTCTGCTGGTCCCAGGACACAGTAAGGAGAGCCCGGGAAGTCAGAAAACCACAGGAGCACAGCTCCTCCCCTGGAAAACCAGCGGACAACTGAGCAAAGATGTGTGTGCTCGGAGGTTTAGCACAGTGCAGTGGAGAAACGAAATTGATTGAATAAATTATGATACACCCACACAATAGAGTTCCCTGCGGTCATTAAAAGTGATGATGTTGATCTATAATTGATAACACTGAAAATACTCATAATATATTGTTAAGTATAACAGAAGAGGCTAAAACACTTACGTAGACTAGGCTTTCGTTATAGTTATATATGTTTATTTTTACCTGGGGAAAATGCTAGATGGCTCTACACCAACATTTAAGAGTGGTTATTTCTATGGAGTAAGATTACTGAATATTAAAAAAACATGTTTCCCTAAATGCTTAGCAGTGTTTTCTAACTTTTCTACAATGAAATAATTGTAATGCCTATTAAAATTAGATAGTAAAAATAAAACGAATGAAACTAAGGAGATGAGAAGTGAAAAGTATGGGAGTAATTTAGGAAGAAAATAAGCCAAGCTGAGTAGGCTCACCAAAGGATGCAACTATCTTTTTTGGAAAAGATGTTCCTAACCTGAGAAATAAGCAGGTAGATGGACGCAGGATGAGAGCAGAAGATTTCTGGGGGATGATCTGACCGTGCTGAACTCCTAGGGTTCGGTATGTCAGGGAACATTCCTTCCCTCTAATTTTCCATTGTAATATAAATCACAATTTTCTGGGTACATGACCACCTAGAACACCAGTCACATTTTCTAGCTCCCTGACAGCTAAGTTCTGGCTAATGGGATGTAAATAATTCTTAGAAAGTGTCCTTACTGAGAGAAACCAATTTCTCTTTTCCTTTCTTCTGCTATGTGGAATGCAGGCATGATTGTTGGAGCTCCAGCTGCCACCCTAAACAAGGATGATGAAGGGCTCACCTAAATAGGAAAGAAAGTATTCTAGGTTGCAGAGCTGCTAGGCCAGTACATGTACTACTTTACTTCCATACTTTTTTGTCTGAAAGCTAAATAAATTCCCATTTTGCTTAATGTACTGTTACTTTAAATTTGTAAAAAGAAAAGAATGAAAAAAATTAAGAAAAGAGAAAGCCCCCTTGACTTTGCATAATAATGATAATATCAACAGCTCATATTTATTGATGTGCCAGGCATTGTGCTAAGCACTCCACAATATATTTATGTAATTCTCATAACAAACTGTGATTAGAAAACTGGGTATCAGAGAGCTTGAAAAGTTGCCCAACTTCATGAAGCTAGAAAGTGGGGAATTTGAGCTCAAGTCTATCTCCAAGCCCAAGTTCTCAACCAGTCAGCCAGTGTTTCTCAAGTCTGTGGTTCGCCACTGATTCTGTATCAGAATCCTGAGAGATGTTAAACATGCAGATTCCTGGACCCCATCCCTGACCTATTTGACCAGAATCTCTTAGAGTATGATTCAAGTAGCTGTATTTTCACAAAGCTACCCCAGTGTCCAAGTCTGACGCTCTCATATCTGAGGTATATCTTATTCTAACTAAAATGGGAGCAATGAAATTTTGATGGAGGTTTTATAAAAGGCTAAGATGCTTTTTTTTCCTTTCTTTTCTGGAAGACATCCAGTGCAAGTGGCTTATGTACTTTCATGGCTACTGACCATGTATATAAAACTAAAATTGTGCTAAATGCTTAAGTCTCTTTGAAAATGCATTAACTCTGAAACCTTGAGATAGTGCTAAAGTTTTGTTGAACATTGATTGCCCTAAGGCACTGGTGGACTGTCCACTGGAGTTGGAGAAAATGCATGGCACCCCAACATGTGTGGTCAAACATATATCGTTTTCAGTATTATGATACCAAGTATCAACTGTGGTACTTTCTTCAGGTAGGATATTAATTCATACTTGTTTCTTTTGGTTGATGGTTGATACCTTTTCCACTGATTTAAACTTGCATATTACTTTTACTCCATACGCCCAGTGGTCATATATTCCAAAGTCACTGGACCACTTGAGTACGTAAGTGCCACTGTTTAATGAAATACATATATTTAGGTCTGTAAAACTCACAGTGTGACTTGGAGTACTGCCTGTAGATGACTGATTGCAGAATATTTACATGGACCATGGTGGTATACAAAAGAAAAATGCTTTTATATTTATAGATTATTTCACTGAACTATATAAAATGAGTATCAATAAATGTATTATCTCCCCCAAACCCAACACACACAGAATCATCTTTTCTCCATCTCCCTTCAGTATAGGTAACTATTGGGAAAGGGAATTATAAATTCTATTTTTAACATGAAAACTCTTTTCATCTTCTTTCTCTTCATTTGGATAATTTCTTCCTGGCATTCTGAGTTCCACATTCATATCCATAGGAAATACTGGCTTCTATATCGTAAAGAAGGAAGAAGGGAAGGGAGAGAAAGAGAGAGACTCTGAAGAGGAGAAGGAAGTTAACATTGATCGTGGTTCCGGCAAGCCATAGAAATTTTTCTTATGTTATTGCAAAACTGCATTTTCCATATATTATCTCATTCATATGATCTCAAAACCTTGTGAAAAGGAAGTATCACCCCAATTCAGTGAAGAAGAAACAGAAATTCTGAGATGTTCGATGTCACCATGCAAGGTCACATAGCCAGTGTATGGCAGCCCCGAGGCCGACTTAGGCTTATTTGACCTCAAAGAATCTTCAGTCTCTTTCATCCGACTGAAGTCACCAAAGTATGTTTTTCCATCATAAAACTCATTTGAGGCTCTGTTTTGTAATTAAATCTGAATAGGGTGTGAATGCAATTTGCTTCTTTCTGGCTGCATTAGCATGAATTACTGAACTCCAGAGCCCTCACATAAAAGTTAAGCACCTGAAGAGACTCAGCTGGTTGATTCTATCCAGTCCTCAACTGTTCTCTCAAGGGAAAATGACTCCAAGCGCCACATCAGCTATCAGTGTTGTCTTGTTGGTAACAGCGTTCATCACCTATAATTGTTGCCCCAGGTGCAGGCGGGAGGGGAAATGGGGATACAGTGGGTATGGATGTCTCACAGTCAGGTCATTACCAAACTCTTTTTCCTAGTGTTTTCCAGAAAGATAATACAATGGAAATTTGTGTGTGCCTAAAATGCTTTTTTTTTCTGAGATTCAAAAAGCTCAACATTTCTGTGCTTCTGTAATTTGTCTATTGATATGTCATCTCAGTAGGGTCTGAAAGCCACAAGGGTCATGCTGTTGATGGAGGGATGATGCACAGAACTCAGAAACAAGAACACAGGGCATGTGAAGACACTAAGAGTGAAAATATGTTGGAGTAATTATGAATGTTGGTAGTAAAATTATGGCAAGCATCCCTTCTCAGGAACCAGCTCTTTGCTTCCCATTTTCCGATAGGCATGTTATTCACTCTGAACGTACCACACACACAGGGTTATGTAGCCTGGGCCAGCCACTTAAGAGTCCCCAAGTCCTGCTGGCATAGTGCTTAGTACAAGTCAGGCATGTGCTCCAAACAGGGCCAATTCGAATCTCCTTTGAAGTTTTATACATAGATACCAAAAAGAGTTTTTCTTACTTTTGGATCACAAGCCTTGAAGTGGTAAGCCTCGGACTACCAGTGGTGATATTTCCCAACCAGTGGACACACCTTGCTAAATGAAGCTGCAGAAGGCAGCAGAACTAAAGCTATAGTGAGATAGACAGGTAACTAGATAAATGGAGCCTTGATGAGAAAATCTGAACACTTAGATCCAGCTGTGCCTGAAGGATATACAGTTAAATGAGATCATATTCCCAATATACTGTTTATTACTTAAACTACTTGGACTTATTTTCTGATACTTGAAACTGAACAAGTCCTGACTAATACATATGAGAAACACAGAAACAACAAAACTGCACAACAAGGGAATATTCAATAGCAGAATTCAGAAACGGCAGGAGGTCTAGCTGCCAAAGAGCGCTGAGCTGATTTCCAATTTGAAAATAATGAAGGAGGCATGTGGATTGATAATAGCGTAAGAGAAAAAGAGTGCAAGTGGAGCAGAACCACCATAGTGAGGGGCACAAGGGACAAGCTGAGCTTGGGGTGAGAACTCGACTTGCTACTAAGTGACCAGCTCTTCACCAGGCACTATTGACACTTCCCGCTCATTTAGAAAGGAGTTGGCCTTGTTCTCTCTCTGGCATCAGGTGGGGCCAAAATCAACATGCTGAGCTAAATACTTCCCTGAGTTGACCATGAGATCACCCATCACTGCAGAATGGAGCCAAGAAAAAATATTCTGGCCTTTGGCTTGAGTTGTCATTCACCAGGCTATAAATTCTCTGCTGGAGAATTCAAGATTTGTGTCCGAAGCACCTCTGTATCTCTATTTCTGAGGTCTGGACACGAGCGGGTATTTAATAAATGCTTGATGGATGAATGCATTCGTGAATTAATCAAAAAAACATCCAAGAATTATCATTCCTGGAGGAAAAGGACGCATGCAAGGTTAATAAATATGACTGATAATAACGAAAGCAAATCTAACGACATGAGGTGGAAAATTAAAAAAAAAAAAAAAAAGAGTTTGGTCATATTTTCCAAGTTGCCCTGAATTTTAACCATTTTGTGCTACATACAATCAAAAAATGTTCAATACTCAAATAAGCTTAGGAAACACTAAGTTAAACAAAGTCATGCAGGTTTCTTTGCTGACCTGCTTCTCAGAAGGTTTACTCTGCAAATGTGATTTATATTTGCATTTGAATCACTTTGCAGGATTAGCAGAACAGGCCGTGGGAATACTGGGCAAGGTAAATGTGACTTCCCCTGTGACTTCACTCTACTGGTGAGACAAAGGGTCAACTAACTGCCCTGGATCCTAACTTCCTAGCCTCTGCTTAGTCAGCTGAGCCACCTTGCCTCCCTCCCTCACCATGATAATTCTTTTGGAGCAGATTTGTTGGGGGCAATGATGTGTATATTAGAAAGTGCTGGCTGGCCCTTGGGCACATGCTTCCCTGTCTCCCATGAGGAGGGAGAACTCCCAGCACTCACTCAAAAGGATCAGATCTGGTTGCCTCTGAAATACTTCATTTCACCAAATTTTCCTCAATTATCTCACTTTGGGGTGATCTCATTCCATCATCATAGGAGGTAATCCCAGACATGTTCATAGCCATATCCCTGGCTCCAAACATAAGCTGGTTCTTAATAAATAGCTTGGGATTGCTTTTGAAATGGGCTGGGTGCCAGGTCCCAGAGATGTTCAGTGTTATACTACTGAATTCTCCAGGGAACCAAAGCATTACCATTGGCATCTCTTCCTCCAAAAGAGCACAGGGCACCTGTGAGGAAGGGCTAGAGGTGTGTGGGTGCCTGCAGGACAAGGGGAGAAGCGATTTCACTTATTCTGGGAGGCTATTCTGCTTCCACCCATTATTGCCATTTCCAGGGTGAGCTTTTCCTAAAAGTACGGCACCTGATCCATTTGGTTTGAGAAACTGAGCCAAAATCTCCCATGCAGAGGGAGGAAAGATGAGTCACATGACCCTCCTACACCTAATACCTTTCTTGACTTAGTGGGGAAAAAAAGGCTTTGGTTACATGGTCATTGGCTTTCCCCCCAAATTTTTTCTCTCTTTCACCTCCTTGCGAAGATTTCTAGAGCTGAAGTTGGAATGACTAGTGACAACATGACCAGGCAAACAGCAAAGAGTTTCTCATAATGGGGCCATCTGGTCTGGGGGATTGAGGTGGCCTCTAGATATGATACGCAAATAGCGTTTTGTGTCCTTGAGTGAGACACTGAACAAATTTGGGCCTCAGTTTATTTAACTACAAAGAGAAGAGGTGATTTTTTTTTTTTTTTACCATTCCTTCCAACTCTAAAGATAAGAGAATGTTAAGGTGAATGATCAACGCTCCAGAAGAATCTTTAAAATACTATAGAAATAAAGGTAATAGATGAAATGAAATCAAATTGGCAAAAAGTAGATAAGGCGTTGAAATTTGAGTCATGGGTAGAAGGCGATATTATTCTCTCTATTTTTGTGTATGTAGTCCTCCTTAGAATTGCTAGTGAGGTGAAAGTGCCACCAGCAGGGCAGGCTGCTGTGGTGCGTAATGAGGTGACTGTGAATGCTCCCAGTCCTTTGGGGAAAATGACTTTGGAGAGAAGAGCTAAAGTGGCAGGCTTGTCCTCTATCGTCAAAAAGTTGTATTTTGATTTCAAATGGATTACTTCTTAATTTGTCTCTATCCTTTAAGACTTGCATGTCTCTGTGTGTGTGCGTGCATATTTACACCTATTTGTACTATAATTTGGTGATTCAAAGGGAAAAGCCTGCATGACCCTTGTTGAAAACAGCAAGCCCTGGGAAGTTAGAATTCTCTCAGTTTAGCTGTCCTTGAAGTCAAGATGTTTACCCCAAGACCTTCTGCAAATCTGCAACTTGTCAGCCTCTTTTAAATTAAAATTCAGAGCATTCCTCTCATTTATACCAAATGGAACCGTGATGACCTTGGAGAAAAAGCACCTTGCCTGCCTATAGAGCTGGATCCCATGTTAGGAGTGAGTATCTGTATATCAGAACGATGCTAAAGACCCACATGTCATCTGTTCCATAGGGTTATTTCTTTCAAGTAGAAAGCTTGACTATAGGGAAACCCTCTGAAAGTCCCTGAGAAATGGAAACTGTCTCCTATGATTAAGCTGTAGAAGTGTTTCAGCAGTTATTTGCAATCATTTTTCATTCTGAGATAGTCAACAGTTCTAGGAATATGAGATATTGCAGAATATGTGAACAGTTCTTTATTTCCATGAGGTCGTGTCCAGATAGGAGCCAATATCCTTGACACTGCCTCTATATCTTCTGCATCTTTGTCTTAAGAAAGCCTTTCTTGTCTCTTCCCCCAATGCTGAGTTGAGCCACTGGATCCCATACTTCCCCTATCACAGACTCATCATCTTGTATTGTAATTGCTGGTTTACCTCTCTGCCTGTCCACCAGATCTGAACTCTGTAGCAGCACAGACTATGACTTGTTCATCTTTAAACTCCTAACACCTGGCAAAGCGATGGCCATCTACTCATTCACTCAACAAAAAGGAACTGAATGCCTATATGGGACTTCCTAGCTGTACCTACTAAGTACTCAATAAGTATTTGCTGAATTAATATGTGAATGAATGAATGAATGAATATTAGACCATACCATTCCACTTAAACACAGTTTCAACTTTGATATTTTGCTATCTCTGCTCCTGACATAAAATTCCAGCATACCCAACTAGTTATTTTTCCAGGATTGGAGAGTATCCAGGCATGCTACCCACAGATAAAAATAGTATTTTTCTAGACCACCTTTTTAAAAAGCCCCATTATTTAAAATGTGCTTTGGGCTATGTCCACATCCCAGTTTTTCCAAAGGATACCTGCCTGGGAGATTCCTACTGTTGAAGACTTTTTCTTTCCCACATGTCCTCTTCATCAAGTATATAATCTCTACTGCAGGCAGCCATGATGAGTGACAAAAACCGCCAGCTGGTAACTCCAGGAAAGGGAGCAGGAGGGAGCAAGGAGATATCTTTTTCCGCCTATTCAGAACATTGAAATCCAATTTATCGCTGGCCATATGAGCCAAAGAAAGCAGCTCTCAGCAGCTGTTGATCTGAGAGGCTCCAACCTCATTTCCATGACCCGGTGTCACTGACACTTCTCAGGCATGTCTGGGAATGGGTTGGCATGAAGGAGTGGCCCTCCTGTTCTCGTCTCTAATGACTGGCTTTGGGGGAGGGGGCCTGTTTCAGATGGCAGAAAAAGTGATAGTCACTTTTTCAAACATCTTTTTTGTTGTGGATGGACATTTCTTGGTAATTGCTGCCCCAGGGTTCTTCCTCTTCTTATTACTTTTGCCATCACCCAGTGGTGTGCTTGTAACGCAGCTGGGCGAGGGGGGCTTTGATTCGTGCCAACTTCCACAGTGTAAATACTCCTACCTTGGCTACCAACCTGATGTCAGTGAATACGGAATTGGGAAGACACAAGACATGTGCGTTATTGCCTTTCAGGAGCCAGCAAGGAGCCTGTTCCAACAGCACTACACAGCTCCCTGTCTAACTTACACTGTCTCCAGAGGTTAAAGGTCTCTCCAGACTGGCACATGGTCTTTCTGCAACTGGGATTTTAGGATATGGTTTGTAAAATCCTTTTGCATCTGTTATGCAATTGAGCTCTGACCACACCACTGCATGGTAAGAATTACTATGCTTATTTGGTAGAGGAAGAAACTGAGGCACAGGAAAATATGACTTGCCTCAGCTCACATAGCTGGAGTTTACTGGTTCTTATCTCTCTGCTCTTGACTCTGGCCATACTCCTCTCACGCTGCCGATTGAAGCCAGTGAACATCTTTTTGTACTACCAATGGCTCATGTACTCTCACTTCTTAAGTTCTTCCAAGAATGTTCTTTCTGTATTCTACCCGCTCCTTCTCTTGCCCAACTGCTACTTGTTTTGTAGGTCTCAGCTGAAACATTATGTCTCTGGGTACCCATGTCAGGGTGCTTTTATGATGCTCCCTAGCACCCCTATCATGGTATTTGTCAAATGGTGTTGAAGTGGCTTGTTTATTGATCTTCCTTCTCTACCAGATTGTAAACTTGGAGAGGGTAGAAACTTTTATCCAGCTTACCGTGGATCCTAGTGCCAAATACAATGTCTGGCTCAATAAGCATTTTTAGAAGAAATGAATTCATGAATGATGGTCTCTTAACCTCAAATTTACTGAATACTTTGTTTTTCTATACTATCTCCTATCAGGACCCAAAAGAAGCTATTTCCTCATAGATTGGTTGAAGTTTTCTCAGAAACCTGGTGAGGCCCTTGCTGGAATGTGCAGCCAGCCAGATTGCTCCACTGCCAGTTGCAGGTGCTCACCTTCCCTGCCTTACCACGGCCCCTCTGGGCTTTGCAAAGTATGGCAGAAGCAAGCTGAGAAACCTGTTTGGTGTGCTGTGAAATGTGTTCATTACACGCATGCCAAGACAAAGACACAGTCAGGAAGAATGCTCCAGACAGAACCTTCAGGAAAGGAGAAGTGTTTAGGAATATTCTGGAACCAGCACGTCCTGTAATAACTGCAAAACTAAGCCTTATGGATTAGCATTGATTCCCTTAATTTCCCTCTGAGGAAGCAGAAAAGGATCAAGGCTGCTTACACACTGGGGATCTGCTAACCTTTTGGCACCATAGAATCTCATACTTACCTGAGGCATTTATTACAAACATCTAATCATCTTCTGTAAACATAGACAGCTGCCACTTAAAACAGGCAAGAGTAGAGTCTGGCATGTTAGTTATTTCCCTTATTTTGCCTGAGCCTGCTTAGTAGTATAAACTTCGGGGTTTTCATCTATGCTCTTGAGCATATATGAGAAAAAATATGATTAACCAATCATCAGAGGATCCGATTATGCCTCTAGAAGCATTCGGTCTTGTAGAACTTTGCATGATGATGGAAATGTGCTTCCTGTACTGTCTAATACAGCAGCCACTGGCCCCAGCACTTACTGAGTCTTTGCCATGTGGCTAATGTAAACAAGGAAAGAGATTTTAAGTTTTATTTACTTTTAATAATTTAAATTTGAAGTTAAATAGCCACATGTGGCTAGTGGCTACTATACTGAACAGCACAGCTCTAGATCTAATTATTAGTTACAGGAAATATAGAGGACTGAAGAACATATTAAATGATACCACAGGGATGCAATAAGAAAAATTCAGAAAATGAGAAACTATAAGACAAATGTAATAGCACGGAAAAAAAGAGGAGGTGTGTGTGTGTGTGTGTGTGTGTATGTTGTGTGTGTGTGTGTTTGAAACTTAGAGACTAAAAGAGATGTAAGAGGCATATCAATCAAATGAAATATGTGGAACCTGGTAGATCTTGAGTCAAACAGACCAATTACTAAAAAATTGTGAAAATTTGAACACTGATTAGATATTTGATTACAGCAAGCATTTTTAGATATGATAATGGTATTGAGGCTATGTTAAAAAAATAGAGTCCTTATCTATTTAAAAGATTAGATATTTGATTACAGCAAGCATTTTTAGATGTGATAACACTATTGAGGCTATGTTAAAAAAAATAGAGTCCTTATCTTTTAAAGGTACCTGTTGAGTTGTTTACAGATAAAAGAAGATGATTTGAACTTTTTCTCAATCGAACCTAGTAGGGAGAGAAAGTGAGTAGGATATGGATGAAATCAGATTGGCCTTATGCTGATACTTTTGGAAGCCAAGTGATCGATTTATTATTACATTATCTATTTTTTATATGTAGAAAACTTCATAATAAAAAGTTTTTAAAAACTATCAGAGGAATGCCAATGTTGGTAAGAGATGGGCAAACGGGTACCTTCCTTCTTAAATGCTGGAAGCTTAAATTTCATGATGAAAAGGCAATTTGGGTACATTGATCAAGATATAAACTATGTGTTCCTTTTCACCCAGAAATCCTGGTTTTAGGAATTTCTCCTACAGACACATGCAAGAATCTATGTAAAAGACTGTGAAGTGCAGGATTGTTTATAACAGTAAATAATTAGAAATAGCCTAAATGTCCTTTGGTCATGGATTGGTTAGATAAACAATAGCATGCAACTACTGTGGAATGCTAAGCAGATTTAAAGAGAATCTTTAAATCAGTGTGAACTGCTAGCAGAAAGATGTCCGTGATATATTCTTAGGTTTGAAAAAAAGCAAAGTGCAAAAAAATATGTGTAGTATGACTCAATGAAAAACTACATATAGGTATACAATCATATATTGGTGTCTAAGCACAGATAAAACCTAGAAAAAACATACACCAAATTGATCCGGGGAATGGAGAAGGTTACAACTCCTCTCAAATGAGTGTGAGTTGCTGTGTTATCCGAGGCTGTCGATCAGCCAGACTCTCTCATCATCTGTTCCACGAATAATCGATGGCTGGCTTTCCCATCAGGTAACATGGCTGTTTTCCTGTCCCCCCGATTTATATATTGAAATCCTAACCCCAAAGACGATGGCATCAGGAGGTGGGGCCTTAGGCAGGTGCTCAGGTCATGAGGGCAGAACCCTCATGAATGGGACTGGTGTTTATATGAAGAGACCCCATATAGACCGCTAGCCCTTCCATCACGTGAGGCCACGGCGAGAAGAAGGCTCCAGCTAGGAAGCAGGAAGAAGGCGACCAAGCCAGTGCCTTAATCTGGGACTTCCAGACTCCGAACTGTGAGAAATAAATTTCTGTTGTGTATAAGCCACCCAGTCTATGGAATTTCATTATAGTAGCCCGAATGGATTAAAATACTGGCCCTCCCTCCCAGAAGAAAATAAATGTTTTTGTGACTGAGAAGTTTCATTCCTCATGAACTGTTGATTTCTACCTCCAAAGTGGAGAGATGTTTAGAAAGTTCATTTCTATCATAATAATAGCTGCCAGTTACTGAGCAACACCCTGTGTCAAGCATGATGCTTAGAGGCCTATGCACATGTCTCTCACTCCTGAGCTCTGGAGTCAAACCCAAATTCTCCCACTTGTTCTCTGTGACCTTGGACTACTTACTTCAGCTCAGTTTCCTCATATCTAAAATGGAAGGGAGAATAGCACCTATTTCATGGGTATGAGAATTCAATGATATAATGCATATTAAGTGCCTGGCACATATAATTGCTTAATAAGTGTCCACTCTCATTATTTCCTCACTTCAACATTCCAATAACCCTATGAGGTAAATACTATTATGCATTCACTTGGCAGATGAAAAGATGGAGTCTTAGTGACAGTGGTGTGCTGGCACCAGCTCGCATGAGTTTCTGAGAGCTAATCATTAAATTTTCATTAATTTTTTGAGTTGGCCGACCATCATGTTGGTAGCTTGAAGTGCACTGTGATGGGAGCATTTACACCATGAGAATTGGCAAACACTATATCTTCCCCTCCCCCTCACACAGCTGCGTAGTAGTTAAGTAACTTGTCTAAGGCCCCATGGCTGGTGAGTGGCAAAACTCAGATTTGAACCTGGCTCTCTTCCACTCCAAAGATCTTAATGTTTGTAAATACTTTGTGTGAGGTATGTTAAAAGTTAGAATTCTCATCTCCTGGACAAAGCTAGTAAGATAAGACTAACATCACGTCCCTAGAGAAGTGGTTCTCAAATTTTAGGGTACATCAGGCTTAATGAAACAGATTTCTGAGTCCTGCCCCCAAAATTTCTTATTCATTTTTTGGATAGGATTCAATAATTTGCATTTCTAACCAGTTCCCAGTGATGTTGATGCCACTGGTCTGGGGACCATACTTTGGAAACCATTGTTCCAATGTAAAATCTGAAGCTTTGTGCTATACATCTTGCCATAATCTTACTAGGGCTGTGGCTTTATCAATTTTTCTCTCATCTAAAAATGGGAGGATTTAGGTAGTAGTTCTAGGCCCTGAGATTTCTATAGGAGACCATTTGGGTAAGATATTTGTGTTCCCAGCAGTTTGAGCACAGGAGAACAGGAACCAAATTATAGTGCCTCTCTCCACTTGGCCCCTGTTTAGCTCTGGCCAGTATCCCAGGAGCCTGAGCCATTCCCCACACACAGAGGGAGGCAAATAAAAAAAAAATTTCAAAGTCTATCTTTAAAACCTGGCAGAAAGCTGCCCTATAATTATACTAAGGGAACTAGTTACAACTTCTCTTATATTGATGTAGGATTATTAAGAGATTGCTCACACAGTCCTGTGGAATTCAATTAATGAATTTAGAGGTTTAAAAAAAAAATGCTGCTCTTTTCTAACCATCTCCTGCCTCCTAAATATTATAGATAACAAAACCACAAAGGAAAATGAGGTAAACCCTGAATTAGTGCTCCTGATCAGAATGTGATTGTTTCTTTAGAAGCACAACCTTCCCGGCCTAGTTTTCTAACTTAAGTATCTCATTTTTTTGTAAACTCTTAGACATGGGAGAAAGCAAGACAGCATGGAGGGGTGTATAAAAACTCACCTGTGAACATCTCTTCAAACGAATTAGAGAAGGCTAGGATGGGGATCTGGCTATCTCAAGTGTGCACAGATTTAATTTATTCTCCCTGCAGCAGTGTATACGGATGTGCCTAGCCAACGGTGTGTATAGAAGGAAATGGACCTTGGTGGGCCACTTTTATAATCCTGGGTTTGGGAGCTAGGATAGACACTCTTGGCTTGAAAGGTACCATGGGCTTATGTCATTTGGACTTGTTTCAATTGAGGAAATCAAATATGATTTTGAAAATATAAATTCTTGCAGATAACTGGAATCTCCATTTCTTAAGAGTAGGAACTAAATCTTATTAATCTTTGTAGCCTCATAATCCTGAGCACATAATTAGAATTCATTAAACTCAATAAATGCTGAGAATGACAGAATGTTACTGTGGAAAGAACAAGGGCTGTAGAGTCAGAGTGATTTGCATTTAAATCCCAACAATATCTCCTACTGTCTGTGTGGCCTTCGGCAAGTCATTTAGTCCTTTTGACCCGCAGTTTCCTGATCTGTAAAATGGGGGTCAATCAATCAATGAAATTTACTGAGTGCTTCCTTGTTCATTCCTCTACACAGGCTGCATCAGTGAACAAGGCAGTCAGAATTTCTGTGTGTGTGCTGACACTGTTCTAGACACGGGCTGCATCAGTGAACAAGGCAGTCAGAATTTCTGTCCTTAAGGTGTATGTAATATTAGATAGTCTATCTCAAGCTGCCTATCAGGAAGGCCATATGTGGGATCAGGGTCAGAGTACCTAACCTAGCCTGCCTCTACCACTAACTAGCTGTGACATTATCTTAAGTGATAGGACCAGCCACATGGGGATGCTATCACACACCCACCCTTAGCTTTGTGTATATGTGGAAAGGGCATTTCTTTGGGCAGATGAGTTACTCTTACCACAGAACCGATGTGGTCCCATTCAGGGCTTGGTAAGCAGAGGTAGGATTCAGTCTCCAGTGTACCTCCTTCACTGGGTACCTTGTAAAAATACATGTAAAGCCTCTACAACAGTGCCTGGCACATAATAAGTACTCAGCAAATGCTACATTTTATTATTGTAGGTTTGTAATGAGAATTTAATGAGATCAAGGCATCAACAATATATAGTTGATGTTCAATAACTGTTAGTTCCCTTACTCTAAGTCTGTGGAAAAATAGTAAACATATATATCAGTACAAAGTATAAATGATGAGCAACCACTAGCTACCCTGTCTTTCATTTGTTATGGCATATGCAGGAGGTAGTTTGGCCTAACAGAAATAGCCCTGGTCTGGTAATCAGAAGACTTGGGCCTGGGCCCAGCTCACCCATTTCTTGCCTCTAATTGCCCATGGAACCTTCACCGAGCCTCAGTTTTCTCATCTGTGAGATGAGGGTGTGGGTTGGCCTAGGTCACATGCTGGTACTATGACATGAATGCATTTCACGGGAACGAGTTCTTCCTTTGCCTAGTGTGTGTGAAGACAAACACAGGCATGAGCCAGTCTCAAGAAGGGGTGCGTAGGTGAGTGAATCTTAGAGGAACTTTCTGTTCTGACATGCTTTATTATAAAGCACGAATGGAGATGACGGAACTTGCCCAAGACCAAAAAGTGGGCCAGCTCTAGAGGGTTTCAAACGACCTTGAACTTAGAGAACCATGGGAGGACTGGCTAGAGAGCCTAGCTATCAAGTAGGTGGTTTAGGCATGTGAGATTCTGGTTCATGTTTTAGGCTTGGCTGGGCTAACTGGGTGACAGTAGCAGAATCACTTCTGGTCAATTTGGTCTAAGATTCTATCCACTTTAGATATTCTATCAGTCAGTGACTAACATCCTCTGTTTCTCACTGACTTTTCCAGTTAGGACAAGACTATTCAAATTCCCAATAAGGTACATGAGGCATTTTCTCTCTCAATTTGGGGAGTGAAACTACTGGAAAGTGGTTTCTAAGCAGTTGGTGATTTTAGCCTGTGGGCAAGTGCATTTCAGAAAATCTCTTTTTGTTTTCCCTTATTAAGTCCATTAGTCTGTAAAATAACTAATAAAAGACCCACTTAGTGAGTGTTTGCTGTGGGTCAGGAACTGGGCTAATGTGCATTTAGATGCAATATCTCACTCAGTCCTTATAACCATCCCATGAGGCAGATATAAGTGTTATTTTAGAGGTGAAGGAATTTGAAGCTCGAGAGAAATACCCTGCCTGAGGTCATGTAGCTGCTAAATAAGTGGTGGAAGCCTGAGGATAAAGTCTGGTCTCTTTTCTCTACAGTATCTTTTCTCTGCATTTACTAGTGACCCCTCTCTATGTAGCATTATATGAGTGGCTTCTCTGTTGTAGCTGTTTAATACTCCAGGACAATTAACGTTCTACAAATATTTACTAAAAAGCCACCATGCGCAAAAGAAGGTTCTTTATTGGTGTGTATCTCATATACTGTTCACTGCAGACTTTGACCTTTTCAAAAGTAAACACCACTCATTCATTGTTGAGTGCCTACAATAAGTTACATTTATTACTCAATTACTACTATGTCCAAATGCAGAGTATCTCATCTAAGCCTCACAACAGTCCAGGAGGTGAGTCCTCTTATCCCACCTTCGGATAAGGGATGTGAGCTACAGAGCAGGGATATGTCTACAGCCCCACATCTTGCAAATGGTAGGACCAGGTAGGAAAACAGTGTCTTCTGTTTCCTTTGACTTTCCACCAAGGGTCCGGTGCTCTCCATAAAGTTTGAACTCAATACAAGTTTATTGCTTGGTTAGACCCCGGCAGGGTTGACTGTGAACCATAGATCAATGGTTTTACTCATCTCTTCCTCTGGACAGGTGGGAACCAGTGGGGGCTTTGTCAAGTCAAATGGTGTGCTCTGGGGTGGGCTCTGGGACTAGGCAACCTGCCTGCCCTGAATGGATGCAAGAGGGATCCAATTTCTAAACCCTTCCTTTCCTCTACCCTGCTGTGAGTCATCTTGTGCCTGCAGGAGGAGGCTTCTCATGGTGTCTGCAGCTGCCCCTTTAAGACACTGAGAGGGGAGTCAGGGGTGTGCCATATTCTGCCATCCTTCTTAGAGCAAACGTTGGAAAATGCTAATTTCTAAAAACTGATGCCGAGTAGCACTTTCAGAGCCATCTTGTTAAAGTGGCTGCTGGGACACTGCGCTCCAGTGTCAGTTGGGAAGGAATGAGAGTCCAGGAATAGAACGGGACATTGCAAATGAGCCATGAAAAACAAGCCCAGGCCCGGGCCCAGCCTTCTGGGCCTGGATAAGCTCCCGCAGAAGTTTGGCAGAACATGAGTGTAAGATGCTGCCTGGATGAGCCACGTGCCTCCAAGGTCCTGGGTACAGCTTGGCTGTAGTGTTTAGCTCTAGGTTCTGAAAGACTCAGGTGGGCCAGAAAAGGGTTCAGAAGCATGAGAGTTATCAAGATCACATTTTTCTAACTGGCTGCTCCCTGCTGAAACCAATCCATTATATTGCGGACCTGCAGGTTTCCTTATTGATTGCCAAGAAGTTTAGGAACAAATTTACATTTGTTTGGAAACTCTGTTCCTTCTCATTTCTCCATTCTCTCTTCTAGTCTCCTTTTCTCTCCCCTCCTCTGTTCTCTTAAAATACAGCATAATAGTTATTAACTCGAGCTACTGAATCCAATAGAAATGAGTATAAATTCTGGTTTTACCTTTACACTATGTGAACTTGAGAAAAGTGATGTCAAATAATTTTTCTGAATCCTAGTTTTCTCTTTTGTAAAGTAGAGATAACAGTAACACTTACCACATGAGGCTTAGAAAAGATTAAGTAATAAAATGCATGTAAAGATAACTGGCACTTGTACACAATGCATGGTTAATTAATGTTATATATACGTAGATACTTTTTTTTCCCTTTTCCCTCTTCTTTATATTTTTCTTTTCTTATTGCTCTTTTCCTTCCCTTCCCTATCCATCCATGGCAGGCAGACTCAAAGGTGAATCCCATGACCCCCGACCATGACCGAAGGTGCTCATGCCTTTGTTTAATTCCTTCCCCTTGAGTGTAGGCGGGACCTGTGACTTGTTTCTAACCCACAGAACATGGCAAAGGTGGTCAGATGTCATTATTGTGATTACTTTACATTATATAAGACTCTGTCTTGCTAGAGATTCTCTCCCTGCTGGCTTTGCAGAAGTAAGTGGCCATGTTAGGAGGTCCATATGACAAGGGACCAAGGGTAGTCTCTAGGAGTTGAAGGCGGCCTTCAGACAACAGCCAGCAAGAAGTCCGGGCCCTCGGTCCTATAGCCACAAGGAACTGAATTCTGACAACAATCTCAGTGAACGTGGATGTGGATCCTTCCTCAGCCAAACCCTTCAGATGAGAACCCAGCCCTGGTCAATGGCATGACTGCAGAGGATCCAGCTGGTTGTGAGTACACTGCTGACCCACTGGCACTGAGCTAATAAGTGCGTGTTGTTTTATGCTTATACATTTGAGGGAATTTGTTAGATAGCATAGAAAATGAACACACTTCTTTCCCAATATTCCTTTCTTCTTGTCATTGCTTCACGACTTTCACAATTGTCTCATATATGTCTCAAGCAGAAAGTGCAGTGAAAATACATCCATATATACCTTGCTGAAACATTTAGAAGACAATTTTGTCTTAAGGTTAAAAAACAAAAACAAACAAACAAATGAAAAACCAAAGAACCAATTGAGTTGGGTTAAATGGGCTCAAGGATCCTTGGAGAAAGACCTAGGAAAGCTGCAGTTATTCTTATGGCATAATAAAAGCAGCATCTCTTTCCTCCGACATGGGACAACAGAGATTACAGCAACCTCACATCCTTCTAAAAAGGACGAATCTATTTTTGGACTTTTTCAACAACTACTATATATATAGCTAATAGTCTGAAAGAGTAAAAGAGACTCAAAAGACTTACTTCGGAAAGAAGCTCAATTGCTTTCAGATCCACTGTCTTTCTTGGATGGTGTGGAAGATAATGTTGAAAATACCAAGTTCCTAAATGATCACATCACCTTTTTGCTCAGAACTTTTCAGCAGTCTCCCTACTGCCCCCAAGATAAAGTCCTGACTCCTTAACATGGCTTAAAAGGCCAGTGTCACCTTCTTCAGCTTGTGTTCCTCTTTCTTCCTCTGATGTTCCAAGTTCTCTCTTGTTTTAGAACCTTTGCTGTTCCTGTGCTCTGAACCTCTTTGCCATATTCTTTAACTGGCTCACTCTTACCCATCTTTCAAGTCCCAATTAAGATGTTATTCACTCTGGAAAGCCTTTCTTGACTCCTAAGCACATCCAGTGTCTCTCCATGGGACCCTTTACTTCCCCAATCACAGCCCTTGTAACGCTGCATTTTAATTGTGTGTTTATATGTCTGTCTCACTCCATCAGACCATGAGTTCCTTAAGGGAAGGGTTCACACTCTGGTTCCTCTTGTATCTTGCATGCTTCGCTGTGTGCCTTCCATTGTGAATAAAGCAGCAAACACAAAATTCGCTCCCATGGAACTCAAACTAGGATCAGGGTAATGTACGTTGTCAGCCCCAGCTCCATTTTGGCCCCAATTACCCTCAAAATCCTTCTACCAAATAAGCCAAGTGATTTCCCATGATGTCAAATCATTAGGGGTAAAGATAATTTATGTAGCCTCTGTATCTCCTGGAAGGGAGCAAATGATATAGGAGCAAATGCAGAGCAGATGTCTACTTCTGGGGTGATGATGCCCAGAAGATGCTTGGCCTTCCTGTGACATTCATCCCTTGAGGCAGTGCCCAGGCTAGGGAAGAACTTCACATCCTGTCCATTGCCTCTCCTATGATTATCATGTTATTTGTTTGTTTGTTTGTTTGTTTATTTATTTTTGGGGAAGAACTTCACATCCTGTCCATTACCCCTCCTATGATTATCATGTTATTTATTTATTTATTTATTTATTTATTTATTATTTATTTTTATCACATCTTGACTATTCTAAGCCTTCGTCCTATGCCTTAACGTTGAAAACTGATCTTAGTTTGGCCTTTTTAGAACTGATAGCCTTGTTTATCAACACTCTAATGGATCAGCTAGGACCATGCAATTTTATTGTTCAGCACCCACCATAACACCTAGCACACAGCTGGCTATAGCAGGCACACTGGTCGATCCTTGTAGACTGACTGACAGAATGATCAGACTTCATTCTCACCATGGCCTGGATGCTTTATATTTCTGCTTGGCCTTCCCCATCCCAGAAAACAGGAGAATATTGAGGAATAAACATAAACTTTGGAACCATTTGCTAGCAAGAATTTGGAGAAATGACCGACCTGTTCTAAGTTCCAGTTTTCACATCAGTCAAGTGCCAATAATCCCCACTTGTACAGTCACTATGAAGGTTAAATGACACATGTGAGGGGCTCTGCTTATGCTGTTTCCTTCTCTTCCCTCAACTGGCTCCTGTGGCTAGAACAGTCACTTTATTAGGAGGAAAGAGGCAGACCATTGTTTATGGCTTGTTGCTTCGTTTACTTACAAATGATGAAAGCCTGCTCATCAGCTTTTGAAGGGCAGAAAGTTTCCAAGCCCAAGGGCTCAGTTTGTAGATGGAACAAATATGGCTTCTTACAGAGTTCTCAAGTTCAGACACAGCCATGCAGGTAATAGTCATAGGTTGTTTTGGCCTGGATTCCCAAATTCTTGCAAGAGAAAGTGGAGAATCTGGTCAAAGAGAACCAGCCAATGCAATGGAACCTGTTTAAGTTTGAAAATCCTTGAAACCAGGTTCCCATTAATATTCCTTATGACTCAAAAATGAGTTCTGGGAATAATGCAGAGTTCTGGGAAAATGTGCTCATGATGTGCAGTGCTACCACATGACCTGGATCATACAGAATTCTGGGAACCACAGACCCACGTTAGAGTGTATACTGACTACCCCCATCCCAATTGACCTGGTATCCTTTGACAACTAACTCACGACTTAGATGCCCCTTTACCCTACCTTGTTTTGCCCTTTTACCTCTGCATATGCTACATAAACCAGGTAGAGAATCAGGGGGTGTTGGAATCTGCCCTCTATCCCTTTTCCATCACCATTCAGTGACACATGGGAACCTAGAGTCCACCTGCTCCAATATGCCCATAGTGAGCGGTTTTTGTTTTTACCCTCCCTCTCTTCCTTCCTTAACTCTCACTTCCCACCAGCTCCCCTTACTCTGAGTTCCTGTTGCACTGTAAGTCCTACACTGCCTACCTGATTATGACATTAAAAGCCTTGATTTTTTTCCTTTTTTTTCCCCATAAATAAGTCTTTTCTTTTAGTAAAATTCTAAATTAAAGGGCAAGAATTGCGTCTTCTGCTTCTTCATAACCTCCATAGGGTCTTGCTCTTAACTGTGATATTTTTTTCATTCCATTAATTTTTAACAAACACTTGATAGCTTGATTTATTTCCTTGGCAGCAGCATGAATATATTTATACATCCTTGGTCATGAGCCCTTGATGTAAAGAATGTTCCAGCCTAGGTGGGTTACCTGGCTGGACCTGAGAAACAAATTAAGGTGCCTGTATGTTTCTCTTAACAGTTCTTTAAAATACATATAATTAAAATTAAAAAAGAAATATTTCTTCTCTATTAAAAAATCTAGACACTATGGAATGTAAAAAGAAAATTTAACTCCATTTTTTTGTTCTTTCCTCTATCTGACTTCCTGGTCAAGATAATCTCCACCTGCAGTTTAACATAGATGCTTCCAGATTTGTATGATCCAATATGGTGGTGACTGGCCACACATGGCTATTGAGTACGTAAAATGTGGCCAGTCCAATTATATCGTGCAGTAAATGAAAAATACACAATGAATTTCAAAGACTTAGTATGGAAAAAGGATGTACAATATCCTATTAATATTTTTCATACTCTTTACATGTTGATGAAAAATTAATTTCATCTTTCTCTTTATGTGGCTACTAAAAATTTAAAATTACATATGTGGCTCATACTATATTTATATTAGAAAAATGTTTTAAATTTTTTCTGTGCATATAAAAACCCACATATACGTACAAACACATAGGTAAACAGTTTTTAACAAAAATATGTATGTAGCACATGTAGATAGTTTCTGCAACTTGCTTTTTTCATTTTTGTTTTGAGGCAGCTGCCTAAACAGGAATCTTAAAGAGTATTCAGCACATACTAAGATTTCTGTTATAATATCATTTTTCCAATTGGCACATTTTCGCCTAAAGTATAAAAGCTAAAGAGTTCTTATTCCTTTGAAGGGTCTTTAAGTTTCTATTTATAAAATAATTGGTTCTATTTGTTTCATAAGTATCCATCTTATCATCTCTTCATTACCATCCATAAAATTTGGATTGTTTGAGCACTGGAACTATATCTCATCTGTCTCTCGTGTTCCCCCTAGCCCTTGATACAGTGCTGGATATAGAATGTGTATTTTAATTCTTGTGAACTAGAACCCCTGTCTAGAGGATTCTCAATAGAGAAGAGAGTTTTTATTTAAGTCACTCCCATTGGTCTGAAAATAATGAAAACAACAGTCGCTAACAGTTATTGAGCATTTACAATGTGTCAAGCATTGTTATAAACTCCTTACACTCACTATCTTCCTTTATTCTCGCAACTCCACGATAGAGGTGTTATTGATTTCACTCGACAGTTGAGGGAATTGAGTCTCCAAAACAGATCTCAGATAAGTCACTTCTCTCTGTCTCCACTGCCATCCTCATCTTTCTTTGCCATCCTCTCCTGTTAGGTCTCCCCATATCCACTTTGTCCTTCTCACCAGGGCAGCCGGATTAGTCTTTAAAAAATGTACATCGAATCATACCATTCTCATTTAAAACTTTTCAGTGGCTTCCCATTGTCATTAAAAGCTGATCGGGTCCCTGCCTCCCTCGCCCTTCCCCTGAGACTCCTCTCCCCGTCTTTGCAAGACCTGTGGTCTCGTCCTCTAATGGTTCATTCTTTCTTACTCAGGCCTTCTGCAGGAGGACTCCCTGTCTCAGTACTCCTGCCCACTCTTTAGTTGGCTCATCCCGACGTATCCCATACTTCTTCTGGAAGTACCTTTTTTGATCTCTCATTTTAATTATGTCTCCCTCCTCAAATATTGTCCAAAATACCCCTCCTCAAGAATAGGCCAGAGCTCTCAGGCTTTTTTCTTCTAATTTCCAATCATGCCTTAGAATTACATATTTCTTTGTGTGTTTCACTACTTAACATTTCTCTGATGAGGCTGCACACTCCCTAAGAGAGGAAGTTGCCTCTACATTTTTCTCCACTGAACCCCTCTAGGCCTTGTAGTCTGCCTGGCATGTGGTGGCTGATGAATAAATATTTGTTGAAAGAATGAATGACACTTAGAGTAGTTAATGTAAACAGTGACGGTCTTAGTTCTTTTCAACTTTGAAAACCCCACAGTGCCCAGTCTCAATACTCTCTGTGCAAAAGGCAATGTGTGTTGAAATGAATACAATTGAACTTCCACTTTCTTTTTCTCCTCTTAGTTTAAAAGAAGGCTGCCATCACCTTAGTCCAAAACGATGATGGCTCTAGATAGCAAAGTAACGATTGCGCAGAACAGTTGTACGATGATTTGTAACAGCGTGTCGACTGACTACTGCTGTAGAACCAGTATAGCTGCAGATAAACAAGTAAACAAGTAAACTCACATCGCTCTTTACTGGATGGCTACCTACAGAATCAGACCTAGCCTCAGGGTAAACACCCCTGACAAAACTGGAATTGGTTGAAATAGGGTTTTACTAGTTTTTGCTTTTTGAACAGCCTTGTCAGAAATAACAAAAGCCTCAAAAATGAGTTCGCCACTTCATTTAATTAGTCTCAGAACACATAAGAAAATATCTTTCTACTGGAGCGTTTTTAGTGAGAGCCGAGTAGAGCCAGATGTGGATGACTGAAGGATACACAGTCAGAATTGACAAAAGGATACATAGTCAGAATTGAAAAAATCTACAATGTGCTCACCTCTCCTTTTTTGCTGCAAGTAGAATTTAAATGCAACTTCTGTTTTGGAATTTTGTGACAGGAAGATGCAACAATAAAAAACCCAAAACAATTAAGGGGAACTCCAAAGAATTAAAGAGCTAGGGTAAGGGGTAGGGTCGTAGAAGGTCATCTGATGTCATTTAATCCAGCCCCTTGTCTTCAAGGAATTTAAGCAATTACAAGTGGTGATAGGAGGGGTTTTGGTGTTTAATTAGCTTGATAGGAAGTAGTTTATCATTATATTAAAACCAATTCTCTTATGCCATTGTTTAAATGTATTGTGTTCTATTTGTTTTCAATGTGGTTATGGTACCTTCCAGGATAGAGTTTTTGGTTGCTCACTTAGCTGACCTCAATGCCTTTGTTCTTTGGAACTCTTTTGTATTGGGGCAAGAGAAAGGTTTATGTCACCTACAACTAACTCTATAAAGTCATTCATTTATCCATCCATCCATGCATCCATAATTTATTTTATGCAAGCTATAAAACAAGGACTGGTCAAACAACAGAGAGTCATTGTCCTCAAAGGAACTGAGTCTAGAAGGAGAAACGGACAAGAAATACATGTCAACAGGGAGATAAATGTTATGATGGGGGAGGTACAGAGTCCAAACGGGGGTCTTGACTTAGAAAGCCTCTTTTCTTCCTCCTCTTGCCTCCTTATTATTTTTCATTTAAAGTATTTTCTGAGTTTTATTCTGGTGCTAGGCAGGGCATAAGGCAAAACCATGCATGTATAAGACATGAAGGCAGGGCAAGGCGAGTCTTGCTACAGGAACTGAAGAGAAAGACAGAATCTCAGAGACTGACAATCGGAAGATTTTCTAAAGAGGTGTTTGAACAGGACCTCAAAAAGCAGGGGCAGGATTTGGATAGACTGATTTGTGGGGTAGTGAATAGGTTGGACAGAAAGTCAGAAGGTTCAGTGAAATAATAAGGCATTAAGAAATTATTTGAATTTTGGTTCCTATTTGCTTTAAACTGCCAAGCATAAAAACTGAAAAATTCCCCAAATGTACCCATGATTTAAACGCATTCTTACAGAGATATCTGTCTGCACAGGATCTCTTCTTTTTGAAACACCTCTCCTAGTAATTCTGCCCAGTCTTGGTGGTGCAGGTGGGCTGAACCTGCTTTGCCCTCTGTGACCTAGTCCTGAGCAATCAGAGTGTTTCTTATATCCCAACCACCGCCACTGCTCAGAGATGCACACTGGACCTAAGGTAAGCTAATTGGAGTCTCCTTGGCAGAGTTGTCACAGAAGACACCCTCAATTTCTCTCAGATTAAGAACTTGATGAATGATGCAGGTTTTGGCTGCCAGTGTCTTTCTCCTAGAAAGAAGCTTCCTGAGAATGAGGAACACAGCAACAGGCTGAGCTGAGGGATAGAGAGATACATAATTCAGAGGACTGTGAACCTGTAGATCTTCCCATTCCCAAGATCCACCCTTCAAACCTTCACGAAACTACTGATCCTTTAGTTCCCCTCCTCCCCTTTTGGAATTACATTAGTTTGACAGGAATTTTACAAAGTACCACCGAAAAAGTCCTCATACACAGAGTTGATAAACTGTATTGACACAAGGGGAATTTTCTTGGATGAGTTGGTTTAATTGGCATTAATAAAAATTGACACTTCAGGTTAACATTTGCCTTGGCCAACTTTTCTTTCTTGCTGAATGGATGGCCTAAATCAGCAACTGCGTTAAAATGATAAAACTACTATAGTTACAGTACATAGCCAAGTGGATGTTTAGACTTCTATTTTTTAGATCAAAGCTACAAAATTCTTTTAACTGCTGTTCACCATGATTATTTCCTATATTTTAGGTATTTGAGTCCTTTCATTCTTTGGAATCCTGAAACAGTTTCCTATCAGCTCCTAGAATTCTACAAGTTACTCCATCCACATCTCTCCTTCCCCCCAGGCCAGCGGTAGTCTGGAGAAGAGTCAAAAAATGTGCTTTCTTGAAAAATGAGAAACTTCTAATGAGTCAACATGTCTTTAGTTCCACTACCAAATTAGGAAGACTGTCTGTCACAAGTGATATCTAAAGATGACCCTCCTTCGGGATTTTTCCCCACTATAAACTTGTTTGAACTGACATGAAGAAAAAAAAATGAGGATAAATGCAGGAAT
>NW_006443124.1:1173680-1189566 GCF_000325575.1 Pteropus alecto
TTTGCCTCTTCATTTTATCTCCACGGGCAACTTTGCAAGAGTCAAGGCTGGGTGGTGCTCACTGCAGGAGTATGTGTTAGCAAAGCTAATTTCAGCATCTGTATAAAAATTTCCATCAGTTGCTTGCTGCTATCAAATATCATACTACCTGTGAAAGCTCTTTGACAGATTGCATTTTAACTTTCTGCTCTGTTTTTTGATGAAATTGAGAATTATATTTGCCATTCACCTTGTCTATTGGGTTCTTTTTGATCCTACTTTTGACCCTGCTAATGTATCTTTAAGTGCCAATAGCAATTTTGCATCTGTTAATAGTCATCCTAGGTAAGAATTTCATTTTCTATTTCAGTAGACTTCCATTGGTAAAAATGCCAAGTTTCCATTTATCAGAAATATTATGTCCCTTTTTTCCCTCTACAAAAAGAAATTAGACAGCCATAAAAGTTAAATGGTGTAGGTCGGCCTGCCCATCTTTACACAAAAGTTCAAGGAACAAATATTTGAGACATAAGGAGAACACAGGACTTTAATTTCATCTTAGTTTTTTCAGTATTATACACAAAAGAGTCAGGATTTGAAATCAGGCCTTATTTTTCTTTCTTGGACCAGTGAATTTTATTTCAAACTTCATTAAAATGCAGGTCATTTATAAATTCAATTCTCTTTATAAGAGTAAAGCATGGTCATTTTAGAAAATTCATAAATTAAACATTTTTTACTACAATTATAAGAGGTATTCTTTCTTGCAATTGTTAGAATTTCATAAATATAAAGTTGTGCCTTTTGCTTTTGTCAAACAACTACAGAAAGTGAAGTTTTAGGTGTTATTTGATAAATAGTACTGCATTCAGCTGGAGCTAAAATTTTAAGAGGAAATGTAATTGTTTTCAATATTTATGTGTCTACAATGTTCCATGTTGGATTTCAGGCCTTATTTGTTAAAGCTTCTGGATTCAGGCCAACAGGTGTTTACTAAGGGTGAGGCACTGAACTAGGTGCTGTTGAAAGAGACTTTCCTTTTTTTCTGCATTCATGAAGCTGGAAAGATGTAAATCTGAGCTGTCTGTTGCCATGTTTCTTGTAGTACATAGTTGTGATTTGAATGTCCTGCATCTGAACCCCCTATGTTTAGGAACTCACCTACCTTATGAATTTTGGTGGGTGGTGGAAATTGCCTCAATATTAAGAAATTGAAAATGCTAGCTTTATCAGCATTGCTTTCAGCAGAGATCTAGGCTTTGTCAATTATAAGGACCTGACTTAAATGTCAACTTGCAAGTTAGTGACACAAAGACAAGACAAGAAAGGACTCGTCTCCACCTCTGTGGGAAGGTGGTGGAGGCTAACCAAATTTGACTTCCTTCCAACTGCAGCAGCAGGACTGGGGCCAAAGGAGGCCTCTGTGCTCAGTGCCAGCAGAGTCAGCCCTGGAAGTCAGCACTTGGTCATTGGGGCATTGTTCTTGGCAAGGTGGCCTCGAATCAGAAATTTTGTGAACTACCTAATACTCTTTTTTTAAATTAATTTTTTCTTCCTAAATCTTTTTTTTTTTTTTTTTTGCAGTGGATTCTATTGTTTGAGACTAAGAACTCTGAGGAATGCACATTCTTCAATTTACATTATGAAGAATGTCATTTGCAATTGGAGAGTATGACACCACTATACAGAAAGTGGAGTCAAGATGGAGGAGAGTGATGTGACAGGACAATTTGGATTCTTAAAGGCCCTGAGACCAGCTTGAACTCTGAACTTCCCCCTCCAGGAGCTAACAAATTTCCACTTTTGTTTGAGCTAGCTTGTGGTGAGTTGTCATCTTGCAACTAAAAGTTCTTGGCAAACATGGATGAAAGCAAGTTAATAATATGTATCAGGAATCTCAAAAGGATTCATCCCCTTTGACCCAGTAATCGCTTTTCTATTCTTTGGAAATAATTTAAAATGTTAAAAAACCAAAATAGTGGGTAGAATTAAGCAAATGGTTGCATAAGAAAGTGCTTCTAGAAAACAACTGCCATGAAGTTGGAGCATCTTGCTGCTCATTCCATGCTCAAAGTTTTCATACCTTTTGCTTTACATTTGAAAGGTTTTTCTTTTACTGTCACTTTAGTCATATTCTGTCTTTCTGTATAGCTTTTCCCTTGAGTCTTTGGAAACTGCTCTTTGAGGTGTGAGATTCTAAACTACAAAGGAATTAGAAGAGTCACTTGGCCCCTGCATACATGGTAGGTACTATGTAATTCTGAGGTGACAAGATTTACACAGGTAACTCGACTTGAGAGAAATTAATTTTAATAATGCCATGTTAATAAATAAAAAAGGATATGTGCCATGTGTTGGCATAAGGGAGGCAGGGCCATGGAGTTTCAAGATAAACCAGCATAACGTGTTGGTCAAGAATGTGAACTTGGAGTTAGTCTACATGGGCAACTTTGGCCAAGCTACTCAGTACTCCTGAGCCTCAGTTTCCTTATCTGTGAAACAGTGTTTCTCTGTGAATTAAATAAGCTTTGTGGGTAAAATATTTAACATAGGCCTTTGAAGACTGTAAGGGCTCAAAAATGTTAGCTATTTTTTCTGAAAACCTTTACATGTATATATATATTTTTTCCTTCAAAACATAAATGGAAATACTTCTGCATCATTTGCAAATTTCATAAAATATGAAGAGCACACAGTTTAAACTTGAGATGTTGAAATCCTGAGACTCAGTGACTCTGGGACTTTTCCCATAACTGTAGTAATCGCTAACATTTATTAAACACTCAGATACATTTCATGTCACATGACTGGTTCTCAGCTAAGACAGGATTAGAAGCTGACTTTCCTGAATTTCTGGCTCTATTTTTCCCTACCTTTAATGGACAATTTTGCCTATCCAGGTGACAGGTTCTCAAAATAAAATGGAACGTAACTATTTCATTTTGGCTCTGTTTACATTTCAGGAAAAGCAGACAAGTTCTGGATCAGAGCTGGTCATGCCTCCTGATAACATATCTCCCCAAGTATTCTGCTCTTGCATACTTGCTTCCTCCCTCAGCCTTCCTCTCTTTTCTCCTTCCTTCCTGGTTTTTGTTGCCCCTGTCTAGATTTCACATGTTCCTTTTCTGGCATTTTCCTTCCCTACCTTCCTCCTTGCTCTGACTCCATTTCCCCCTCTCTTGTCTCCCTCTCTAGTCACCTGAAGATGACTACTTAAATCCTTAAATTTCTGACCAACTGGCACCCAGTTAAGACATAGCATATCATTAACATGGAGTTGGATTGGCTACAGGTTACATTATGCTCTGTAGGTTTATGAACAACATTGGAGTGGTGGTGTTGGTGCCAATAGGAACTGACCAGTAATGGCAGGCAGTTCAGGGCTCCATCAGGCTCCAAGGGAACACTGTATTTGTCTTGATTGACCTGACTGATCTGGTTAAGAGCCCAGTCCTTGGATGCAGGCAGACAGACTTCAAATCCTACCTCTGGCACTTCTGAGCAGTTTCCCCATCTGTAAAGTGAGATAATGCCCTGGACCTCCAAAGGTTGTTGGGAAGATTCAAGGAAACCATGCTTATTTCACCCAGTGTCTGGCACATGTTATGTGCTATGTGATGGCAGTAGTTATTAAGGTATTGATTAGTAACTATGTCTACCTCCTCTCTGTTTCTCTCTTTCCTGATCCCTTTCTCCTTGCGCAAGCAATCAGGATATGTACTCCACGTGATGAAGTGTGTTTGATTCTTTAGTCCTTGGGATAGTAAATGGAACAGAGAAGTGAAGAAACCCAGGATATATCTCAGTCACAAAGTTTTGTGATTGTGAAAAAAAATCCTAGTGTTTCGAAACTTCAGAAAACAAAAAAAAAAAAACCAATAAAAAGCAGGTTTAATAGCAAATATTTGACCTTTCTGATACAAAAGGAAGAAAAGGGAGAGAATGGGAAATCTTTTTGTTTAAATGCAGGTTCTTGCATCCTGGATCCTTTTAATAATCCCTCAAGAGGAAGAGAACTTTGCCATCTTCTCCATTCTTTAATCGGCCTATTCCTTTTTCCTTCAAGCTTGGAGCCAATCTACTTGGATTTCCTTCATCCATGGAAATTCACCACGCCAAGGAGAAATTTAAGATCCAGAAGATAATATCTCCTGCTTCCCCAGAGACCTAGGAAGGGAAGTCTTCTCTTCTGCCCCTCCATTGCTCTGCCTGTTCTATTAAGCAAAGGTCCCAAACCAGAATCTCTGCAGCTTTTCCTTTCTCATGTCCAGGCAGCTTGCTAATATCACAGCCGAACGCCCTTCATGAACAAGGCTCTGCGGAGTTCTATTCCTGTGCCATGCCCACTGAATCTGCTGCATTGCCTTGGCAACCGATTGAAATAGTTCCATGTGTGTGGCGATATCACCCTTAATTCTGCAAAACCAGGGCAACCTGCTTGGAGGGCTGCTGCGGCATGCCAGTCAGTTAGTGTTCTCCATTCTGGTTTGACTCCTTTTTTTTTTCACCTCCCAATTACCTCTGCATCTCCTGCGAGCACCTACATGCCATTGTTAACACACCTGGCCTTAAGTCAAGAAACACCCTTGTCAACAGAAGAGGGGCTGGAAGGGATCCTGGGGACAAAATGGCTAGATTGTTTCCTTTCCTCTAGCCTCAGGGAGGACACCAGGAGCTCCTCAGCCATGAAGTGCTAAATCTAACTACAGTTTCTTGCAATATGGTGAACATTACACATTCGGTAATTAAATATTTATTGAATGCTGGTTACGTTTCGGGTACTGTGCCAGGTACAGAAGAGACAGGACACCTCCTTAACATCATGGAGCTTATGCATGCTGTGGAGGCCAGAAGGTAGCACTGGGGACTCTGGGAACCTGAGGAACTATGGCCCCTGGCTTGGGATTTGACACAGAGGGCTGACTTCCTGGAGGGGTGAAGGCTACACTGAGACCTGAAGATGGGTTGCTGTCAGCCACGTGGGCCAATTTCCCAATTAGGTGAATGGTTTCATTCTGGCCTTCTCCAACACTGACAGTTTGGCTGACACCCTTTGCTGGGGTGGTTTGCTTCAGGCACCCGGGGGTATTTGCCTTACTTCTCCTTTCTCCAGGCTAAAGTTTTCCTATATGCCTTTGAGGGAAGGGTAACAGCAAATGATCCAAGTTTTCTCACTTCTTCTCTTGGCTTTCCATGATGAATAAGGGATGGTGGCTGAAAGGCACATTTTCCAAAACTAGCAGCATTAGGACCAAGATACCAGGACTCACCACCCAATGAATGTGCCTCCCGGTGTATTCCGAGGTTTGCAGTCCTCAAAGTCATGGGTTTCTGTGAATGCCTAGATAATAAGGACTCAGACCACTGGCATTTTTAAAAAGTGCAACCTCAATAACTACCCTGAACACAAATACAGGGATGTTAAATTTGATATGTAACTATTTTCTTTTCTTATATTAACATTTATCGAGCACAGATCTCTTATGTGTAAAGTAGGGAAAATAGTAGCTCCCATCTCAGTGGTTTGTAGAAGTTAAGTGAGGTTCTGTAGGTCAAAGTGCTTTACCCAGTGCCCAATACATACTGAGTCTTTTGTTTAAGATTTATTAACTGCATCATAATTACTAGTTTACATGGCTGTCTCCCAAAAGACCATGACTCTCTGAGGGCACGGATCATGTATTACTCAATTTTATTCTTCATTGGAACCCAGCGAAGGGTCTTACACATAAAAGGTATCCTGTACATGTCTGGTGAATGAATGAGACATCAAAAATAGTAATAACAATGCCGCACATTTATTGTCACTGAGTTTACTATACGTCATGCCCTGTGCTAAGAACTTTACAAAAATTATCTTGATTTATCCTCCAATGCTGTCATGATGACTGTTACCCCCATGTCTATATCACGGTAAAATAGCAGTCCAACTGCACCAAGAGTGGTAGTTATTTTAAAAGGTTAACCTACCTGGGGGAGTACAAGCAGTTAACCTTTACTAGGAGCTTGCTTTGTCCAGACGTTGTGCTAAGTATGTTACAGGACATCACCTCATTAGATCTTCCCAATGAGCCTATGAGGTGAGCTTGCTATTTCCATTTTATAGCAATGACGCTCAGAGTCCTTAAGTAACTTGCCCAGAAGCACATAGTCAGCCAAGACACATGAACGAAGAGCCTTTGTTCTGAATCAGAGCATTATCTTGTTTACTTATCTCATTGGAAGTTTAAGGTCGGAAGCAGCAGAAAAATTTTCAAATGATACTAAAATAGAAAGAACTTTTAAAAAATGTATGTGTAATACAGCTTTACATTAAATATTACCTTAAAAAAATATATGTGTACCAGAGGGCAATGGGGGGTTATTGTTTAATGGGTAGAGAGCCAGTATGGGATGATGGAAAAGTTATGGAGATGCATAGTGGTGATGATTGCACAGCGATGCAAATGTGCTTAATGCCACCAAGGCAAATTTTATGTTATGTATATTACATATATATGATGTACGTTTGCAGTATGAGAGGTTTGGGGGCCATGTTCCTACCTGAAATGCTGCTTTCCCTTCATATAGGAGGCCACGTCAACTCAGCTCATAACTCAGTGGCAAATTCTTTCAGAGCCTCTTCCTATCTGTCACTGGTATCCATGTAATTAAGTGTCAATTAACTCAAGATGAAGCAACTCCCCCAAGATCAAAGGAGCACCTGAAATCTGTTTAACCATATATGGAGTGGCATTTACTATCTTCGTAGTTTAACCATATATGGAGTGGCATTTACTATCTTCATAGGGTTAGCAATTCAAAACCACGGCCCACTGTGATTTCAGGAGAGTACTAGCTGTCACTAAAAAAGGTATTTAATAAGGTAATTCACATCTGGAGTATTTCAGTCACCACATGACTTGATGCCTAATATAACATGCTACTCATTCTTTACATAGTTCTGTGATGGCTTGACTCGTGAAGAGTTCATTTCTGTATCATGAGGACTTAGTCTATGATTCCATGAAGTGTACCAGAGACATGAACATGTTCATTTATTTATTCATCCATTCCAAAAATATTTTGAGGTTCTTAATATGGGCCAAGTTGCAGGCTGGGTACTCCGAGCACCGTATTGAGAGATAAGCCAAGTAGCCTGTTCTCCTTGTACTTGGAAAAAAGATTGGAGAAATGAGAGAGATCTGAGGTGAACTCAGCTACTGTTTGAGTCCTGTGAGCATCCCTGGTATGAGCTTATAAAGTGTGAGCTTTCAAGACAGAGCCTGGCATAGAGCAGGCACTTAGGAGCAGCCCTGGCTTCTGAGCTGGAGATCTGGAGTGGTGTGATCCTGGGGGCTGACACAGATCCAAGTTGTAGGAAGCTTCTCATGTCAAATGGACTTGTCTTTCCTTGCCTATGTTCTATCACTAACTTTGGAGTCCCTGGCTGATGTTCCTGTGTGCTAGGGTTATCAGGAAACCTGACCATTTCAGTGGAGAAAAATGACTGTCTTCCAGTGAGGAGGAGGCTGCTCCTCAGTTACTCAGTAAGCTCAGCCATCTGCCTGGAGCAGAGATGCCCTGCTTGGCTGCACTGAATCTATCAGGTAGATACAGCTCCTGGGCCACGTGGTGACATGCAACCAGTTTGGCTACAGAGAGACTTTATTACAGAGTGTAACTGACATGTGCCTTCCCGTAGTGGTTTTGAAGCAGGTAGCCGGGAACCCAGTCTCTTCTCCAACTGTTTCCTTCTTCCCTCCTGCAATTTCCATTCTATTCTACATCCTACCTCACCTTTCCTAGCACTCACATGCCCAGAATAGACCCTGCCTTTCAGACTTTTGACCATGTCCTTCTTGACAACTAAAACACCTATTTTTTTTCCAGGAAGTTTCTTTTCATTGGCCAAGTTTCATTCTCTCAAACTGAACCACCTCACTGCCTGATGTTTTCACAAGCCATCGTTTCTTTAGTCTAAGAATTCTTTGTCTTAATCAACTTTATTGAGTTGTAATTTATATACAAAAATGCACTCTTTTTAATTGTATGGTTTTATGAATTTAGGCAAACCTAGGTACCATCACATAAAACATTTGCATTACCTCGCAAATCACTATAGTTTATACCTTTGTCATTTCTAGAATTTTATATAAATGGAATCAGACAATATGCTCTTTAGTAAGACACTCCTTTTTTCACATCTTAATGTTTCTAAAATTGGATGTATCTTACAGTGAATATCTTTTTTCCTTTAAGAGTTATAACTAAATGATACATCTTATAATGAATAGTATTTATATATACATGCATGTGTGTATACATGTGTGTATATGTACATGTGTGTGTGTGTGTGTGTGTGTGTGTGTGTATGGATTAGTTGGTTTTACCATTAGACAGTAAGCATTGGGAAGGTGAGAATCTTACTTTGCTGTGTAGATTCCCATGTGCCTATAGCTGGACACTACCAATAGGAGCTAAATAAGTACTGTAGAAGGTGGCGATAGGGGGTTTCAAACAGTTTTCCAAAAATATCTTCTAATGGCAAGAACTTGCCCAAAACTCTTCTTGGAATGAGTCAATAGTCTGTAACTACAATAGGGGTTCTCTTTGGGGGCTCAGTTACCTCTGCATTAGCATAAGACAGAATCTCCCAAAATTCGTCCCACGGACAATTAATGTTACTCAAGGTGCTCGTAAAAGGGGGAGGGGTGCCACTGTCGTGGAAATTTGAGAAACATTTTTATTATAATCTACCACTTAGAGACTCACAATTCACTAGCATGCTAAAAGTTCTGAGAAGTCCTACAGCCAAAAATAAAAAAATTAGATGTTTTAATCTCAGGTTTGTTTGATTGTGGAGCTTTATGAAATATCCATTAATAGCTTAAAGAATACACTTTGTGAAAGACTGGTCTCATACACAAACATGAATTACAAAATGAGAAAGAAAGAGAGACAATTAAGAAATTGAAGGGACCTGTATTTGAGTTGGTCCCAGCTAAGCCCAGAAGTATGAATGGCATGGATGAGGACACTCTTCCTGAGTCAAGGGCTGAACGAGCACTTTCCCTCAATCTATAATCTCTCTATAGTATGAAGGGACATGTGGCATGCAACCTTTCCTAAGAGGAAACGAAGCAACCCAAAAACACGCATTGGGCCATCCCTTAGGAGACATGCCCCCAGTGCACGTGCTGGATAATTGAGGTTGAGTAAAGAGAACCCCGTGCTCCACCCATCTGCCTAAGCCATTCCATGGAGGCCGAGCTGTTGTGTTTGTCCACTGTTTGGCCACACACCTTTATCTGATGAGAAAGCTGAAGCAGGTAACGATGGCTCACTAAAACAGAGAGGAGCCCCTGTGCAGAAATTACCCTGATCATTTAAATGATGGCAAAGTCCTTCTCGAAATAGCACAGAGATGAGGCAGTACACACAGAGATGAGGCAATCAGAGTGGGCCAGGTGAAAATCAGGCAGAGACTAAAAGAAATATACAAGAGCTCCCTTTCATTTTTGAAATAGTATTTTAAATATCACCATACAAGAAAATTGAATATTTTTCTCTTGGTTTATATTCCTATGAATTTTAACACATATTTAGAGTCATTTAACTGCCACCACAATCAGGATACAGAACAGTTCCATTAACCCCATAAATCTCCCTCAAGTTATTCCTTTATAGTCACATCTTCTCCCAATCCATAACTCTTAGGAACCACTGAAAACCACCATTTCCATCACTACAATTTTGCCTTTTCAAAAACTCCCTTTCCTTTTGCTAGCCCCTTTGCTTACTTTTTAACGGAGGTCTCTGCATGATTATGTGTAGATGGAAAGAACTCCAAATCTAATGGCAGCAGTCTTTCTCTTCTAATGTTATTGTTTGGTTATTTGCTGTTGCTAACATTTATTAGCATCTGTTATGTACCAGGCGCTTGTACTAAGCTTTTTACACACATTGTCTCATTTTAATTTTACAACAGCCTTATGATATATGTATACCATTGCCATCTCCATTATACAAATATGGAAACTGAAGGTCAGAGAGGTTAAATGACTTGCCTAAGGCCTCACAGCTATCAAATAATTGAATCCCAGTACAAACCCAGCTCAAGCTGACCACAATCCTTAAACACTACAGTACTCAATAAAAGAAAGGGGACTGTCACTAAAAAGGAGGCATAATGAGAGAGGTTAGGGGCAGAGCCAGTTTGGGGCCATGTGGTTATTTAAAAGGTTTGCAAATGTGTGTGAAACTGGAGAACCATCTGGATCTCCTGATTCTTGATCCCAGCTCCTGCCTTTATGCCTTCTTCCACCTGCCTCATGTGGTCCTAGCTGACCCAGGTGGCACCTGCCTGCTGTTTCCAGGGGCCTAGGATGGTTTTAGTTCTCTTGCAAATTTAGCAAAAAACAACGTCTGTGTCATAGCTCTGCTGCAGGACACAGCAGCTGAGACCCAGAAATGGGGCTCGGATGCCGTCTGGTTTCTACCCAGTCTCAAGTTCCCCTATGTGCGTTCTGACCTCATTTTCCTCCTCGGTTGCTTGCAACACCAGCTGAAAAAGTTTCTAGGACACAGCTACGTGGTCTGTGTGCTGGAGGTGGCAGGTGTGTCTTTGCTGAGATAGGGCATGTGAGACAGGAATGTATGTGGTTGGCCCGATGCTTCGCGAAGAAGGGAGAAAGTCCAGCCCGGCAAGACCCAGGGTGGCCACGTTTGTGTTGGGGATAGTGAGAGGCAGGGGAAAGGAAAGATAGAAGTTAATGAGGAATTGGTGACCAGGTTCTTGCCCTCCATATTTCACTCTTTTGAGCTTGCTATTTGGGAAAGTGAAGGTGGCTCGCCAATTTCCTCCTAGAATCAACTTATGTGAATCATGGCCATGGATCATTTGGAGACAAACAAAACAAGCCAGAAATCAGGGTACCAAGGACCATCTCTGGAGGACACCTCAATTAATGATTAAAGGAGTGAAAGAGGGCGTGTAATTTAGATTGGAAAGTGTTGAGTCACTTCAATAACAATAACAACTAATATTTATTGAGTACTTAATCTAAACCAGTCACTGTGCTAAGAGCTAATTGACATGAATCATCTCATTTATTTCTCACAGCAACCCTCTCAAGTAGGTATTACTATTACCTCCAATTTACAGATGGGGAATTGGATGTCCTGAAGTTTAACTGACTCACCCAAATAACACAACTATTGAGGGGCAGAACATTTGAATTCTGATAGCTTTCAAACCTAAGTTTGCAAATACTTAGCTTTATTGCTTTACTGCCCATCTTAATTCAGAAATATTATTAAAGGGTAACAGAATAAGGAGGAAGAGAAATCAGCTATTCAGGAGGCCATAATTTCAAAGGCTTGCAAAGTTCCTTTGGCCTGACTGCAGTCTGGGAAAGAAGAAGAACCAGTGAGATTTACAGAGTCCAGAGCCCTCCAGGAGTCTGTTGATCTTACCTGCTGGTTTGACATAATTGCATGCTGTAGAAACCTACAGCCATTTCTCAAGTTTTCTTTTTACACAATAGGCTTGGGAGGGTTTTAGATGGGTAGGCACAATGGGCTATTTTTTTTCTCTCTGGGGCTGGTACCATGAAGTGTGATTACTGGTCCCACCCTGGCATACTGGCTGGCACAGGAAGCACCAGGCCTTTTTGAGCCAACAAAAAGATCTCAACAAGCTTGTTCATTAGAGGAGCCTAGGTGAGCAGAACAGACTTTGGACTTAAAGAGCTCATGGACTTTCAGGGTGCTAGGTTAATATCAAGTCCTCTGGAAGAGGTGTTTTACAAAATGGTACCCTGTGACAACAGGTTATTTATGCCTTCTCTGGGGAGTACTTTATACTTAGCATTTTCCTGACCTGGACTCATCATAGACTCAACAACACCTATTACACTCTCCCATGTTTTGTAGAATGCCTCATGCACAGCAGGGCACAATAAACAGTCAATAATAATGTTTACTGCGATCATGATCTTCCAAAAGCCTTTCATCTAAAGATCTCAAAGTGCTTTGCAAACACTAATTAGTTAAGCCTCACAATGCCTGTTTTTACAATACATTTTCCCATTTTGCATAAATTTAAATTGAGACCCAGCAAACTTAAGTGGCATGCCCAAAGTCATACAGCAAGTTCAAATTAATGATAATGATGATGCTTTGCATTTTATGTAATGCATATGCATTACATGGCATATGTTTTCTAAAGTGACATGTGTATATTGTGAAGATAATTTTCACACTATCCCAGAGGAAGGTGGGTAGCGAGTATTATTAACTGTTGACTGGACTGGGTAAACTGAGGACGAGAGGTGAAGATTTGACCGAGGATACAAGTCCACTCCTCTGACTCAGAACAGAGTGCGGCATCCCAGACAATCCTCAGTTCTCTGAATTGAGGGATGCACAATTGCTTTCACGCTTACAGGAAAGATAGCTATACTGGGGGGAGGAGAGCAGGTTGCAGAATGACAGCCATATTTACATCCAGGAACGGGCTTGTTCATTTCCCCATTGAGAGAGGCAAAAGGGATGAGATGAGGCCCTTTAAGAAAGGCAGGCTCAGGAAATGAAGGAAACAGGGGTGGTTGGGGGTGGCTGCCAGCTCTGTTCCCTTGCAGGGTATCTTTACTAGACCAGGTCCTGCCTGAAAGCAGGAGTGCAAAGGGACTTGGTTCTGTGTTTCAGCCTCATGGACAAGACTTGGTCCAGTGAGGTTTGGGGGATGGGCGCAACGCCATCACTGGCGCCTTGGTCTGATGTTACAAGTCCCTGCGAAAGAGTTCCAGGGACATGCAGTATCCTAACGGCTGTCTCTTACGTATGACCAGCTCTCATCCCCACGCCCCGTCCAAGAGGGACCTGGAATAGCCTAGGGTTCAAAAACTTGGTAGCTGTGGATCCATTAGTTGCTTCTTTTCCTTAGCAACATAGCCACATCGAGAAAGATGAAAACATGAACAAAAATACCCAAAGGCAGTAAGGGACTTGCCTCCTCCCAGTCTGGCAACATTTTCTTAGTGAGTAATGATACTCTATCAGGAGGCAAGTCAGACTCTGCAGGTGGGGGAGGGGAGAGGTTGCTGGGTCTTAGGAATTCAAAGGGAGATTTGCTGGCTGGAGATAGAGCCCATTCTCTATAAACAAGGCATGTGTGAGAGAAGTTTGCTACCCCACCCCCATCCTGCCTTTTCCAAGCCTGTGGATTCTGACTGATGGCTAGACCTAGGGCTAATAGGGAGCCTTCAAGAAGAATGCCAAGCCCTTTTCTGGAATGTGTTCACACATCTAAGCACAATGGCAATAAAAAGTTTGCAGTGAAGAAATCGCACCAATGCCCCACTTCTTCTCGCTCTCATTTCTGAATGTTTCCACACTCCCCTACTGCATGGGCGGCCTAAAGGTGCAGTGAACCGAAGATGGGGTGAATATTTTAGAAAGCTATCCTGAATGCATATCACAAGCCCATTCTCCCTCATTGGGAAGGAATCCGGAAGGCCTCCCACCACTGTTACTCTTCAGAGCCTGGAGTCCTGGGACTCAGCTGCCAGTATCAAAGCTCGCTTAAGTAAGAATTCACAGAATGCAGCTTTGACTTTCTAAGTATGCCAAGGACCCAGGCCACAGTTCACTATGTCCACTTTGGCACGCCGACTCCTGGGGTGACAGTGCAATAATCCTGCTGGCCTCACGAGGACCACGTCCTCCTTTTGAGACGTGCCCTTACTCAGCTTCCCTCAATAAGGCTCACGGCCAGGTTGGACAAAATCCTGAGGATGCGCCTGCACGGCTGGACAGAGTGATCACACTGTCCAAACACCCAAAGCATCACTGGGTGATAGACCATGTGGTTCTACTGGGCCGTTTGTTTCATTGCAGCCGCTGATGTGCATTTTATGTGTGTTTTATTTATTTTGTAAAGTAAGACACATCTGCGGGGCTCCTGTACACATCTGCTGTACTGCAGAGCCCAGGCTTTCCTATCAATCACTCCACCCACATACACGCTTCCCTCCAGCATGCTATTCGGGCGTCAAGTGTCTTGATAGCTTTGAATGAATTATGAATGAACATTGTCATAATAGCACTTTATGACTGGGGGTGGGGGTGGAAAAATGGATTTTGGTGAAATTCAAACAAAACCTGACTATTGGAAACTTCTCAGAGATCCCCAAAGCAACAAGCAGTTGGGTTTGTTTTCTCTCTGTTCCCCATCCTTCGTGCATTTTCCATGCATTGGTCGGCCTCAGAAGAGCAGAAGCGAAAGACCAAAAATATAATCAAGAAGGTTTTCCTTGTCCTACTACCTTTCGGATAAGAAGCAGGAAGAACTGCAAAAGATTTAACAATTCTAAGAATGGTTAGATAGGCTCAGGAATCCACCAAATTTCAGTTAAATGATTGCTTCCCACAGAAACTTATATCTGGGGAATCCCTGGCAGCACCTCTTTGAAACATAACTAGATAATCTAACTGCTGGCACACGCAAATCCAACCTCCGAGTGGGCATGATATGAACAAATAAGATCTTTCTTACCCCATCCATGTGGATTCTGATATTAGGCACGAGCCGGAAAGGGCTGGACTGCAGACTTCTGAGGTTAGTCCTGCTTTTCCTGCTGTCCTGTGAGGCCAGCACACCGGGCCTGCGAAAGGAGCCCCCTCTCCCCGTGCTCTGGCCCGAGCGCACACCATCCAGAAGACGCACGAGCAGCAGGTTGGCCGGCAGCGCCTCGATGCTGCAAAACACCAAGGTCCTGCATTCGGGGCACCTTAGTTCCTTGTGGGCCTTGAAAATCCTCTGGAGACATGGTTTGCAGAAGGTGTGCTGGCAAGGGAGGACTTTGGCCGTGACATCGAGCTTTTCAAAGCACACAGGGCACGCCAGAAGATCAAGTAACGTCACATCATCCATCTTATTTTAAAACTCCAGTCCTGACCTGGAGAGGCAGGGTCCACATTGTAGGGTCAGCTGAACCAAGGGGGCAGAGCTGGTCTCTTGAGAGTGTCAAAATTCCTGCCTGTTGGAAGGAGAAAGGAAGAGAGGAAAAAAAAAAATGTGACTGCTCTGAGAGATATATCCCACCTACATGGAGGCAGTGTCTCATAAGGCAGTTTGCAAGTACTTTGTTCCAGCACTCAAGTTTCAAATGACTCATTCTGATTCAGTGCTAGCAGGTATAAGACCCAACTCCTGTCTGCTGGAGGACCCCGAGGGGGCATTCAGCATAGCAACTGACTGACTACTTATTTATTGCCTCTCTGTACAGAAGGCAAGAGCAGGGAGAGAAACCAGCCTGCTGAAGTGGAACACCCACTCCCCTCTCCCAGCCAGGGCTCGAAGGGGGTCCTTTACCCATCTCCAGACCGTCTCAATTCTCAAGTCAAAGCCTTCTCAGAAGCAATTTCTGTGAAGCTAGCCACTATCCTAGATTTAAGTTTATCTATCATCTGCAGCACATGCAGGCAAGTTAAGTTTATGTGGAAAAGTTTATCTGAATCTCATGCAGATGTAGAAATATTTCCTTCACAATGCATCTTCCCCCATCATCTCGTTCTAACAATATACAAAAAAAAAACTTCTACTAAAAACCCATTTTCAATGACAGAGACAATAGCCTCAAAAACAATATTCCTCCCACAAGACAAAGTCTCACAGCCTGTTTAGTTACGTTGACAATTATTCTTAATTTCAATGGAAGCAGACAGGAATTCTGAATTGTGGTTACAATCTGAAAAAAACAAGATGGAGCAGCATATACAGGTGTGTGTGTGGGAGAGGGGGTTGTCTTTATTCCAGAAAGTTTCCTTTTGGATGTCTGAAAAGAAGTCACTAGTTTAGAAAAGTCTCCTGGGAATAGGTCAACTGTCCCTCACAAATGCCAAGGCTTAGATGAAAACAGAA
>NW_006443124.1:1189587-1221081 GCF_000325575.1 Pteropus alecto
GGAGAGCGGGGCCCCACTAGGAAGCAAAGCAGACACGGCACACCAGGATGAGAGATGGCGCCTCACCTTCCTGAGACAACTCTCCAAAGATGTCAGCGCTGGGGACGTGTAAGGGGCCACTAACCTTGAGCTTGTAATCCCAGCTGAGTTCAGCTCAGCACAAGCCGCTGTTTGGCCAGGCTCCCTCCAACTTGCTTCCTTTTCGCCAAGAGCCTCGCTGCCGCCGCCGCTCAGAAAACTTTAACAACTCCAGTCTTACCCATTTCAAGGGATCGCCTTACCCAGCCCTGTTAACCCTTTCACCGCTGGGCGGCCACCAGCAGTTTTGAGTTCACTCTTTACTACGGAGCCTTCCTTTATGTAACAGATTATAAGGGGCAAAATATGTCAACCCCTAAGGCCAAGTATTTAATTTATAGGTTTACCTTTCTCATTTTCTCTCCCATCCAAGAAAATGAAACATGATCAGTTATAAACATGCAAAGGTGATTGTGTTTATTTTAAACCTTTATAAGGATTTCCTGAAAAGGTCAAAGATATTAATGGTAGCTAGGATAACAAAGATAAGCTGACCACCTAAAAGTACTGCTCCTTAAAAATCATAGTCAATCCTTGAATTTAGAGATTTGAGGGTGGACTTTAGGGATCTTTCTGTTCAATCTCTTTAAATTAAAGAAAAATAGTGTCATGGTACTACATACACATCTTTGAAAAATCAAAGCACAGAAGGGCTTTACAATAAGGAAAAACAATGGTCCTAGCTCTTCCCCTGCCCCCTATTCACTGGAGACTTTTCACAGCCCCAATAATACTTATATTTTACTTCTTGATTTATCAATAAAATATTTCATGTAAAGTTGCAAAGGTATTTAATAAAATAAATAATAATAATAATATTACTTAATACCAGAGTAGTCCTTATCTGTGCCAAGCACTATTCTAAATACTTTACCTCTATTAACTCATTTACTCCTTTTAGCAACCCCATGATACACTACTCTCTTCTTTACCTTCATTTCACAAAGGTGGAAACTGAGACACAGAGAGGTTAAATAATTCATCTCAGGAGTGACAGCTAGCAAGAGGCAGGTGGTCTGTGCTCTTAACTACCATGTCATATGGTGATACAGCTTTAAGGAGAGGAGAGATGGTTGAAGGGAGCTACACCTCATCTGAGATGGCAGGAAGTCAAAAGATAATGACCCACATTTACTAATCAACTTATTCTGCAGAAGAGGCAGCTGTGCCCAGAGATCAAGAGTTGCCCAGTGAGTTAAGGGCAGAACTGGGATTAGAAACCGAGCTTTCTTTTCTACTGTATCTTCCTTCTCAACATAAGGGCGACACTCCTTTATAATGCAGAAAGCACTTCGATACAGCTCCTTGGGCAAATCTTAAGAGGGGGAAAAAGAGGCTTGAGAACAGATTATGGTGGTTCACATGTTTTTCAAAGTTCTTCCATGTTAGTTCTGAAAAAGCAAACACACGTGATGCCCAAAACAAGGGAGAGCTTTAGGATGGAGCAAAGTCAACTTTCATCTGAGCACAGAGGCCTAATTTGGATATGTGTCAATTTCAGAGACGGTTTTTAACTTTTTATTATCAATCTGCCTTTTATGGAGGGTTTTTTGAGCTTCAACAACATCACATCCCATTCTGTTGCCTGTCTCTAATTAATTTCCACTTTTATAGAGTCCATGCTCATCAGGAAGCCCCTCGTAGTGTGAGGCCCTTGTTGTCTCTTACTCTGTTTCCCACTTGATAAAGCTGAGCTCTCTCCTTTGTGAGCTGCCCTGCATCCTCTCACCTTCTAGAAAGGTCTGTTCCAGTGCCGGAACTCCTGCTGTGGGGGTGGAGAACACGCTCCCTCTTTCTTGCTCTTGTTCTTAAACACTCTTTATCTCCCTTAGATGCCTAAATCCGCACCTCTATGCACATGCACACACATGCTTGCATGAGGACACGTATGTAATCTTAACAGTAACATTGATGGAGCACTTGCTGTGTGCCATGGACCAGTGCCAAGACTTTAAACACATGATCTCATTAAACCTTCCCAATGAGGTAGGTGCTGTAACTTTCCTAAGGTTACAAAGCTTACCATCTGAACCCAGGCTGGTATAATTCCAGGTCCTGTGTTCCTTACCATGATTGCTTCCCATGTTATAGAGTCACGTGCCTGTCATAAGTATATCCATATACCTATGTTGTATAAATCCACACACATTTATGTATATTGTCCATATTGCACACACCAGCTGATACCAGGACCAGCTCAAAACAAAATGATGAAGTCAAAAGAGCCCAAGCTCTCTGTAACCTGCTCAATCTCATGGCTCCTCCATGCTCCTGTCTGGACAGTGGTCTCAAAAAGCTTCAAACCCTCCCATTCCTAAGAAAACAAAATAAAACCCAGCTCTGTCCCAGGAAAGCAGGATAGAGTCAGTGGGCTGCTCTGCGCTAGCATATTTGGCAATTGAAGATGCAGCGGAACAGAATTGTGATGATGGACACTAGTGGAGGGCAGAGAAAGTTTACACTGAACAGGAGTGGTCTTTTAGCACTTCTCAAATCATACACCCTGTAGGTGGTCTCCATCGCCACCCACATATGAGGTTAGTCTTGGTGGAAATTCGAGGAGAAAATTTCTTTTGAAGTTTTTCAAGGAGGAGAGTTTTAAATGGAGATTTTACCCTGGCTTACCCAAATGCTACCTTGGCATCTAATGAGACGAACATCTAGTCCTCAAAAATAAACAAAAAGGTGACCTACACATACCTCCCCAGACTCAGGCCACCACCCCCGTGGCTCCCACCCCATCATACTCCTGTTTATATTTGTACTGTTATATAGTGATTATAGACTATACTCTTTTTAAATACCTGTGTGACATTTATGAGCTTCTGCTGCTTGTACTTACAAGTATCTCTTGATTTACGTAAAAAAGAAAAAAAGCAAAGCTGATCATATTGTTTTCCTTTTCAAAACCCTTTAGTAGTAGGTTCCCACTGACTGTAGGAAATATCCAAATCTTTTCCTTCAGGCCTGACATGATCTGGCTCCTGCTCACCTCTCCTGCTTCGACTTACCCACAACCTGATTTTGTGCCACAGAGTATTTGTTCATATTCTTCTTTCCATCTGCAACTCACTTTCTAGTTACACTCTTCCTCCTCCTCTATTCCTAATTACACCTCCACCTTTGCTTTTTTCACCCTCCTCTGTAAGTTTTAGCTTAAATGTCACTTCCTCAGGGAAGCCTTCCTTGATTCTCACTAGGTTTATGATCCTGCTCTTCTCTTTCACATCGTTTCAGAATTATAATTCAGTAATTATGTTATAATTATTTCATGCCTGATTCCCCCAAATATACTGTAAGCTCTAAAAGATCAAGGCAAAGCACTTACGTCATATCTAATATGGTAACTGCCATGTGGTTGATGCTTAATACATGATTTTAAATGGGTTTATGAATGAATTGTATTTTTAAGAAATTATTTCTGAGCAGATGTACATTAAACTGTTGATAATGACTTTAAACTGGACAGCTCCTTGGTGCCACTTTGAATGTTCTCGGCCCCATCTGTTACATAGGCTAAGAAGTTTTACTAGATTCAGGCAGATGTTACCTGGCAGTGTCTCTCCTTGGGACCCTGCCATAAACCTCTTGCCTCCTACCCCAGAGCTTCTCTGACAATGCAATGTGGGACACCCATGGGAACTTGCTCCACGCTCACATGTACAGGATCCAGAAGTGTGGACCATCTTTGACTAATGGGTAACAAATGCTTCCCCTTTTTAGCCTTTGAAGTAGACAATCCTGAGATTTCATAAGGTTAAGAAGGTTCTGTGGATGAGTACCATTCTTCCACTGGGTGCCTAATGCAATAATGCATCCTTGGATTGTCTCTCCCTCATTCCCTGTATCACTCCTCCATCCCTAACCCATGATCCCAAATAAACTACCTTCGAGTAAACAAGACTTAGTCTCAGGCTAAGATAATTTCATCCAAATTTAAAATTAAACCAAAAAACAAAAGTACAATTTTTGTCAATCATGTGTACTTATTTATTTTAGTTATAATTTCATCTGACTGGCTCTTAACGCTTTGGTGGTCTCCGTATCTTTGCCATAAAGTTAATCATTTATAAAACTACCCTTAAGTCCACCAAAGGGAGTTCAGGAAATCTTCCTATCTTATCTTAATGCTGTTGGCCATAGTCACATGCTTTTTTAAATGTTGAATTATTATTTTTTTGTTGCTGAAATAAATTCCTTTTAAAAGGAAACTCTAAAAATACTTCTGTAAATGGAAAACCAGTTTCATTTGCTACTATTTGAAGGTGAAAGTAAATGCACATTAAAACAATACAATGTCATTAAATTCCAGTTAAATGCTATTGCCTGCCTGAACTTGAGGCCTGAACAATTTGTTAGAAAGGGAGGATTAGCAAGTGTTGGAGAGGCATTAAAGACTAGGTCTAAACTGAAGCTTTCTTCTTGATATAATCAGAGGAGTGAAGGAAAAATGAGCAACTTTCTCTTTGTGTGGTTTGTGTTATTTATTTTGTGTCGGGGTACCCCAGGCTTTGGGAAACCATTCTGGTGTATCATAAAGAAACTGGGATGACTATGGAGAACCAAAAGGAGGGCAGAACTTACCCATTTTCTGTTCCATAAATGACCACTGCTGTATCTGGTGAGAAATGCAAGTCTTGCTTGCATTTTTTCCTCCTGATTTTCAATAAAAGACAGTAGTCTACTAAATATAGTTGTATTCCTTCTTCTACAGAAGATCAGAAGGGAGTTCAAAAGGCAGCCATGTGAGAGAAAGGAGGAAAGTAAGTAAAAATACATCTTACCAGTCTATTAATATTTAAAAAATAATTCAGCTGGTCAAATCCAAGTGAAGTTTGTAGTCTATTACATTGTCCCTAGTTTTTATAACCCAATGTTGTCATATGAGATGTTATCACTGGGGGGAATATTGGTAATAGGTGCCAGGGACTTCCTTGTACCAATTTTGCAACTTCTTGTGAGTCTATAATTATTTTGAAATAGAAAGTAAAAAAAATATAGATATATACAGCCAAAGCCTTACACATATGTCCCTACTCTTTGACCCTTAAATACCATGTCTAAAAAAAAAAAAAACACGTCTAGAAATTTATACTAATTAACAGATATATAGTCAAATTAAAAACATCCTCAATGTCCAACAATAGGGGAGTGGATAAATAAATGATTATATATATATATTTACTATTAAAATGATAGTGGAGATATTTAATGACATGAAGAACATTCACAATTAAGCCAATATAGAAACTTGCAAGCTGTATAAGCCCAGGTTATTTAGGAATGAATGATACATAGATATATAACATTGAGACTATAGAAGAATGTATGCCAAAATGTCTGGCCCCTGGACTTAATAGTTGATATTAATTTTTTCATTTTGCTCACATGTATTTGGAATTTTTCTACAAGGAATATGTCACTGGTGTAATAAATTTTCACAGATAATAAAAATAGCTTAAATCATTATAGATTTACTAAAACATTTACAATGGGGATGGGGCAGGTTAAATCCTATACACTAATAGCCTATGCATTACATTGATAAGACAGTCATTAAAAAGAAAACTAACTTGCAAAGCCCTGAAACTGCTGTAAGTACATGTTAATCCATAACAGATACTGTGCCTTCCAAAAGAAAAGGGCTGAGATCAGGCACTTTGCTCCTAACCGGTCTTTTTACTCTTTCTTTACCGTTTCCTTTCTGATGAAATCAGTACATATTTTGAATCAAAACCATGAGCAGGATACAACTTTAATTCTTATTAAACTCAGGGCAAGTCTGTGCAAAAGCTAAAAGTTTGCCTAGGCTATTGGGTAACCACAATCTTGTACTTTTGATCACAGATGGGAAAGTTGCAAAACTCAGTAATTCCCTAAATACCCTGATTAGTCCTAGATGTCTCTCTTCATAGGTAGGTCTTCTAGGATAATATCAAACAGGTGAGAAACAAAGGTCTTCCTTTTTTTTTTTTTAAGAATTAGAATTATTTTCCTAAAACTAATTGTAAATGACAGTTGTCAAGTCAATTAGACATTTTTGGGGGGCTCCGTAATGGTGCTTATTACATAGTAATTATATAATACTATATGTTATTTACTCTCTTGTCCTTATAAATTGTTTCCCTCTTCCACATAATCTCTGTTCCATGGTGCAGGAACCAGGTCTGTATTGTTCATTTGTGCCTGACATGAGTAAGTGCTTAATAAATATTTGCTTAGGTCTTCTAGGATAATATCAAACAGGTGAGAAACAAAGGTCTTCCTTTTTTTTTTTTTAAGAATTAGAATTATTTTCCTAAAACTAATTGTAAATGACAGTTGTCAAGTCAATTAAGACATTTTTGGGGGGCTCCGTAATGGTGCTTATTACATAGTAATTATATAATACTATATGTTATTTACTCTCTTGTCCTTATAAATTGTTTCCCTCTTCCACATAATCTCTGTTCCATGGTGCAGGAACCAGGTCTGTATTGTTCATTTGTGCCTGACATGAGTAAGTGCTTAATAAATATTTGCTAAATGATGAGGATGACTCATTTGTGTTTGGAATTCTTACTGAATTCCTGGGAAGAAAGCTTGAGACTTGGAGTCTGCAGACATCCTTTGGAAACTCGCCTCTACCACTAACAGCTCTGTGACCCTGGGTGTTCAAAAGCTCTAAGTCCCATCCATAAAAGCACTATCAGTAATATGTACTTCTTGCCTTGTCATAAGGAATAAACTTCCTAATATTTGTTGGCAGCACTTAGAACAGTGTCTGGCGCACAAAAGGTACTTGAAAAGTATTAGCTGGCAAGAGCATAAGTGTTTAAGGGCATAAGCTCTAAAGTCACAAGGCCTGTGCCATCTTATTAAAGAAGAGCATGACCCAGAGGAAGTTGATTAAACACTCTGTACTTGGTTTTCTCATCTGTAAAATGGGAATAATAACAGCACTTACTCCACAGGATTACTGTAAGCCTATGCTGAGATGATGTTTATAAAATGCTTCAAAGAGTGTGACACAGTAAATGCTCAGTAAAGGCTAGCCATTAACCTCTTACCAGGCCTCTTATTATCCATCATACTGTACCTAAAGTACAGTTTAGAACTGAGCCCAACTCCTGGCTTCTTTTCCTGAAGGGGTTGTTCATTCTGATTTGGCCATTTTATGACTGTCAGCTCACTGACTAGCTGCCCAAAGGCTGGTGTGGTGTTGGGTACTGCAACACCCCGTAGAACTTTAAGAGGGGGTGGGGTTAACTATTATGTCAGAAAAAGTAATAACAATACTTTTTTTGTGCCAGATTCTGTGCAAAGAACTATAACCCTATTATTACGCTCTTCTTAACAGATGAGAAAACAGGATTTGAGAGGTTATTGTTTTGCCCCAGCTAGTGCTTGGGGAAATCAGGACTTAGGCCCAGGCAATCTACACTCTTAATCTTCAAGTCATCCCATTTGTTGCATTTATCATATTAAAAAGAGGTTTTTTTCATCAATACCTTATTGCAATTTTGATCCCAAATTTTCATCTTTAGTTCCATTCAGTAGAGCTCAAACCTTGGAAACATAAGCAGGCTCCATATAGTAACATCAGGTTAATCTACAAGAAACAGAAAGGGAAATAAGCCTGAAACAAATGGAGGAGCATAAGGCGTACTTCTTTTTTAGATAATAAGAAATGCCATAAAACTAAATAAAGACTAGTCAATATATTTGGATAAAAATTATTTTGGTTTTTAGTAACAAATGGAAAACCCCGTAAATATAACCAGAATTAGCTCGTTTTGTTTTCATGCCCAATTTATGACTGTGAATTAACTTTTCATCTAGAATTCCAAAATGTATTTGTGCTTCTAGGTCTGGCTTTTCCATTTGCAATATTCTTTTTGTGACAATCAGCTCTGGGCAGACTAGGAGTATAGGAGTATGGTTGTTGATGGACAGTTCATCTCTCAATGCCCCTCTCCAACCTCAACCACTCCTTGCCCCTTGCTTGGGGCTAAAAATGGCTTGGATTCTAAACCAGCTTCAGCTTTATCTATTGGAATTTTAAATGTGTGGTCCCTTACATTCAATAATTTCACATTTAGAAGTTTATTTAAGAGAAATGCCCACAAATATATGCAAGGGCATTTACTGTTATATTGTTTATAATCGAAGATATATGGAATGAACCTAAATATTCATCAGGAAGGGACTGGTTATATACATACAATAATGTAATCACACAGAGAATACATAGGTAGAGAGAGTTATGTGTGTTGGCATAGTTATAATGGAAAAGAGAAGATTGTAGGCAGTGCTTATAATATATTATTATAGAAGGGTTTTTATAAGGATAGACATTAATGTTTGCAAACTCAAATGCATATGGGGGCCAGACTGGTTTTATAAATGCATCAGGAAGGGACTACGGCAACCTTGAGAGTACGCCCTATGTGAAAGCAACTGGCACCACTAAGATTTAGCTAATCATTGCTAATGGAGTGGCAGATGTTTGGATTTTCCAAGAAAAGCTGTAAATTATGGTACCTTTCATGTTATTTTGTGATAGTGTCTTTACTTCTCCACCACCTTCAAGTTCCATGAAAATATCTCAGTTATGTGAACCTTGGTTATTACTTTGTGTCAACTCATAGAAATCTTTAAAAAAATATATATCACATGTGGTCATCTGTGAACTGGATTTTTCTTGCAGGCTCACTGAATATTAATCTCTAAAATACTCTTAGCAATGGCTGTCTCTGGAGAATCATATTGCAGCCAGTATCAGAGTTAGCCCTTCTACTGTCTATACCGTACATTGGTTTATGTTTGAGGTTCTCTCCCTGCATACCACCCCCACCACCCCCCGAGATAGGAACTAGTTTATTGGTTGAGATGAGGTGAGAGGCAAGGGGCCTACACCCATGAGGAGACAGGGCAAGGTCCTCCCCAGTGACCTAGAAATCCATATCCTGGACTAGGTCTTGGAGGTAGGCCTTTTATTGGTCCAAGGTGAGGGAGAGTAGGTGGCTGTTGGAAAAGTGCAGGTCCCTGGTATTCTTCTATGAGGAGAAACCCCTCAATTGGGGCCATGTCTAGCAGGGCCCTGAGGCACATGGGAACAACCTTGACCATCATGAGACACTTGATCCATGGCTGGCCTGGGGCCACAACTCCACCACTAAGACTCAGAGGGTGTAGCATGGCAATTATGTGCTTTCTTTTATGAAGAGGATCAGATCTGCCACTAAGGGCCCTAGGTGGAACAGGCCTCCTTTCTTGTCCTTGGGGACCTCACCATCCAGCCCATAACCACTGTCAGGGAGGAGCTCCTCACCCACACTGGTACATGTGGCAGTGCCCCAATCTCTGGGCCCAGAGCTGCTGCCCCACCCTCCACAGAGATAGGCTGATACCGCCCGCTCCCCACCCATCCAGGCAGCTCAGCCCATGCTTACTAGCCTATCCCTGTCATGCCCCGGGATATTGTCCCGCCCCCTGATTCTGACCCCATCAGCCATAGGCCCCTCAGGCAGAAGACAGTCTGCTGGAAGACGTAGTGGCTCTGGTAGAAGGCAGTCATCCGAACTCCCACTCTGAGCAGGGGTAGCCACGATGCGAAAGCGGAGAGATTGAGAGTGTAAGGGGTCGCATCACCCCAGCCCCAGCCCTTCCCACGCCACAGCTGGGACTCACCTTCCCCTGACAACAACAGTCGCCTCAGTGGGTTTCCAGAGGGTTCCGAGTTTGGACAGGGAGCAGGGATGTCTAAATTGGGGCTCAGCAATAGCTGAGGGAGGTGCGTAGGGGCCATTCCCAGGCTCGAGGGGCTCCATCTGGGAATGGAGCCAAGACCATGTCACTCAAAACTCCAGAATGTTTTCCTGGGTATCAGAGGTACTGCTTCTGAAATTGATGTCTGGAGGGGTATCAGGAGCAGGAAAGTCCCAACTCCTGAAGTCACAAACTCGTAGACCTTTCGCCGGCTGTGGGGTTCCTTGCTCCCTTCAAGGTTACACACAACGCTTCCTTCCGGTTCAGAGCAGACCGGAAGTTCCTCTTCCGGGTCTGTGCGTCGGGCTCATCCTTTCAGGAGCGTAGGCACCGCTGGTCTCGGCCGTGGCCTGGACGAAGCCCCAGTCCTGTCGCGCGTCCCACCTCAGGCGTTGCTTCCAAGGGATGAGGAAGCGTATGCAGCTCTGGTCTGGCCAGGCAGCGGCCCCCAGCTGCCCTGAGTCCAGCTGCGTCACCAGCCAGGGTAGGTTCTGAGTCTTTGGGGTTCACGTGGTCCGATGTAGAGGATCGGGGCGTGCAGGCGGCTGGGGCCCACCCTGTCTGGCTTCCCGGTAACTCTTGAGCTCCGGCTGCATACCTCCCATCCTGTCAGCGGAGCTTTAGCGTGGTGGGGCTTTCTTTTCTACCTACCGCTTTTATAATAATAATAAAAAATATATATACATATACAAAACATACTTACACTGGCCTTATGCCAGGAAGGTCTGAACCAAAGTGAATTCTCAGACCATTTAGACTGGAACCAGTTTCGGGATTTTAGCCTACCTTCGGTTTTGTTACAGATCTCAAGAACCTTGAGTTTGGTGGACACCACTGGGCTCACCTAATGTTTTGCACTAGGGTGTGTGCAACTTTGAGATTTTTCTGACTGTGTTGGACCATTTGAGTCCCTGGGGTTGGAAGCAGCGTTTTAAAGATGTTGGAAGAGAGCAATCATATATCTCATTTCCATGGTGTACCCAGAGCTGGGAAAATGAATATCTATGGGATTATCATTCATTCATTCACTCATTTACTCAACAAAGATGTTTTGAGTAATTACCCTGTGCCTGGCCCAGTGTTGGGCCCTGATAACACTGATATACTTTGATTAAACTCCTGGCTTTGAAGGTGACACCAAAGTAAATAGACTATCACAAAATAGTGTGAAAAATAGTGTCATGAGAGTCAGCACATGGTGCTTTGGGAGACCCCACTGTAAGTCAGGGAAGACTTCCCTGAAGAGGTGGCATCTGGGCTGTGTTTTGAGGGATGAGCAGGAGTTAGCCTGGCAAAGAAATGGAGGGGGAATTCCAAGCTGAGAGACCCACAGGTGCAAAGGCATGAAGGCAGGAAAGGACCTAGGACTTTCTGGGAACTGCCTGTACTCTGCATAGCCTGAGTGCTGAGTGCATATGGCAGGGAGTGTCAGGCTTTGGGGACAGAGTGGGAGCAGCCACCTGATCACAAGTGCTTGACAAAGCAACCTGGGACACCTGAGCTCCATCCTGAAAGCATCTGAGGAAAAAATAAAAGCACCTGAGAGCCAACGACAGGTTTTAAGCTAGGGAGATTTGGGGGCTGTTTTACATATTTATGTCAACGAATATTTACATCCTGAGTTTCATTTTATGTCTCCTTAATACTATGAACAAAGGTGGGAAAATATTGTATTTTTAAGTGAAAAGAAGCAGCAACTTGTTAAAAAAAACCACAAAATGATGGTTGAGAAACTGTAGTTAATGTTAAAACAGATTTAAGTTTTATACCTTTCTGTGCTGCTTGATTTTAGACATTTCATGACATGTCATACACAGCCAGTAAGTTAATTAAGCCATCGACTTGAAAGGTTGCTGGTAAATTCCAAGCCAGTTTCGAGGGTGTGTATGTGTTCTGTGTGGGGAGTTGGTTGAAGGCATCCATAATATTATGATAATCCTCAATGGATATCGCTAGGGTTCCAACTGGCAATTCATCGTATTCCTGGCATCATTACCCACGAAAGGACCTCGCTTTCCCAAAAAGGGTGACTATTCAATTAATAGGAAGAGACTAAACATGTTCAATTTAGTAAGAACTTGACTTCCTCTGTCTCATAAGAGAAAAGAGAACAGTCCGTGGTTTTGAGAGGTAAGAAGGGTGGGGAGGGAGGAGCAGACTGGGCTGACAGGTGACGCTGTGAAAGCCCCACAATTGCTGTCGAGGTGGTTTTTCACCCCTGGAGCAGGGTGATGTAATTTGCTGCTGTGTATGCATTCATCCCTGGTTTTCTGGTCTTCTTGCCATGAGGACACGTGTATATGCTATGAGGAATTTAGAGACAGACGAAGCAGGATTCAGATTCTGCTCTGCAGTGTACTAGTTATGAGAGCCTGGAAAAGTTGCTTACCTTACCTGATCTGATTTTAGAATGCCTACCTGGCATGGGCTTTGGTAAGAATTAAATGAGATGAGATATTTATGTATAGTGGCCGGCACATAACTGATGTTCAGTAGATGTTAATTTCTTTCCCGACCCTGGACTGAAGCTACCCTTAATTGGTTTCCATGGGAATAGCCATTTGTCTCACTGACTCTCTGTCATGCTCCTTTTTCACCAGAAAGGGAGCACGTTTAGGGAAGTGGGGACTTGGATTAGCAGAATGACCTGCATTTCAGTCCTGGTGTTGCTCCAGGTGACTCAATATTTTTGAGACTTAGGTTCCTTCTCTGTCAAATGGGACCGGTGTTGTTAATGGTCCCTATACCTCCTACAGACATCGTTGAAGATTCATTGTAAGGCAGGATTCTCAAACTTTAGAATGTGTCAGAATCACCCAAGCATCTTATGAAAACGGATTGCTAGACTCCATCCTCAGAGATTCTGATTCAGTGGGTCTGGGGTGGGGCCTGAGAGTTGGTGTTTCTAACCAGTTCCCAGGCGATCCTGATACAGTGGTCCCAGGCCACACTGAGCACAGTGCCTGCCTGGCCCACGGTGAGCAGCAGAGGATGTGAGTTGCTAGTGCTCTGATGTCGTAGTTACCTGGCTATAATTCTAATTCTAGGGTTCTTATTTTGTCTCTGCCAAAAAATTGCTTAATTTTCAATTCATGTAGAACTAATATAAGCAGTGAGGAGGAGGAATTCTGTGTTCCAGGGGCTTAGAATCTGCAAATCATTGCTGCTAAGGACATCCATGTAACCTAGACATAGAAATGAGGGGCCCAGGCTGACCAGGCCCAAAACAGTTTTATTAGTTTCGCCCCCTTGAGGCATGCCTGGATTAAAAAAACAAGTTTCCAGAACATTTTCCTATCACACAGCACTCTCTACTAGGTATTGAGGGCATGTTTTGCGGGAAATTGGGGAAAACAGTAGGACATTTCCATAGGCCAGGGTCTCCTTTGGTGACTTATAAAAAGCCCCACCATCCTCAGGGTTTTTAAGTATGTGAAGGATGGATCTTCCCACTGAGGAAATCATATATCCTGACTCTTATTTTAGAAGGTGGATGGCAAAGATAAGGGGCATGGTGACACCTCTGTCACTTAATGAGCAGTCTGAATTACAGATCTTAAATGAACAGCTTCTCTTCCTCCTTCCCAATACTTAAGCTCTCCTTGTCATTTTTTCTCAGAGGGACTGAGTCACAAGAAATGCGGCCTGGATCTGCTGCAAACCCCTCAAACACGGGGTGAGACTCACTGTTGCATTAGGGTTAAGAGTTTAGGTTCTGGAGTCAGATAGATGGGGCTCATCTCCTCATTTCCTAGTTTGGAGAGTGTGACCTCAGCAAGTGACTTTCTAAACTGCCATTTTCTTATCTAAATTGAGGGCAGTAATAGTACTTATTCCAAAGGGTTCTTGTGAGGCTTAAATCAATAAGCATGTGAGGACTCAATAAATGACAGCTATTGTTACTATGGGGGAATTTTGAAGACTTTAGAGTTGAGACCTACTCCTGAGCTATCCAGCACTGTTCCATTGGTTTGTGGGACCTAGATTCTCTACTTTCCCCAATTTGTTTATATGGCTTTGGACTGAAAGAGAAGGGATGAGCCTTTTGCTTGGGGACTGGGAAATAAATGGGGACACAGGGACAGTGGAAAGTCTGTGAGGAACCTGAGCCTGCTTGATCCCAAGGACTAAGTCTCAGCCCCCGTGAGGTGGGGGTTAGAGCCATAAGCTGAAAGATCTGTTCTCTTCAGGAGATGTGGGACACTCAGTGGCTCAGAGGCCAAAGTGACAAAATACAGAATTGGGGAAAGGGCTTGCACACAGTTCCAGGAGTGCAGTGTGAACCCAAGGGAACCCAAGTCTGTTTCAATTCTCAAGGGTTGGAGGTCCTAGAAGGCAGCATCCTGTGCAGAGAAGCAGTGTTATAATAGAGGCCACAGCATCCATGGAGATGACAAGGTTATTCCCACAGGGACTTGTGTGGGGGTAGTAAATATTAATGAACAATGAGAAGACTCGTTTCCAAGTTTATCCCTCTGGGTTGGGGGAAATCTCTAAGTAATGGGGTGGGAGGAGCTGCAGTTACCCAGGCAGGAGTAGGTGAGGCCTAGGGACATTTGGGTGATATAGCTGAAGCTTGCTGGGTGCTAGGTACATGGTAAACTGGTACATGGGACAGGAGCTCCAAAATCCCAACAGAAGGTGTCATTGGTGAGTCCTGATGATGTGACAGGTGCCTCTCCTCTCTCCACTGCTGTAATCATTTACCTCCCTCTGCCTTCCAAACCATGAACTTCTAGGTCAAGGACCATGATGTTCTCTTCTCGTTGTTGTCCAGCCACCAGCAAGTTTACAGAATGATTCAGAGTGAGGGGGTGTGTGTGTGTGTGTGTGTGTGTGTGTGTGTGTGTGTGTGTGTGTGTGTGTGTGCGCGCGCGCGCGTGTGTGTGTTTTGATCATGATCCTTGTCTATTTACTGTATACTTACTCTTATTCTCACACCTCTTTTCTTTCTAAAATGTCCTTAAAGTAGTCCACAGCTCTGGGGAGACTGGAACGTGGGAACACAAATTCATGGGGCTAGGAAACAGGGAAACCTGAGAAAGAACAACAAAAACTTCTTTCCTTTCTGAGCCATTTGTGCTTTGGAGATCAACTTTGGAAAAGAGAGAAGACTTGGGAATTGGTTGCTGTGGTGGGGTGAGGCGGGTGCAATGGGAAAATTTGTCTGTCTTGATACAACGATACCATTCTGTGTCTTAAAGATGTGGACTCTGGAGACTTCAGCCCTGGAAATAATTGCTTTTTCAAAAAGGACAGGGAACTTAAAATAAATCTAGCAATGGCTCCCGTTGTTGTTAGGGTTGAAATAGGTAATTTGTGTGTTTTCTGAATGCTGCTATGATTCTAAGCCAGGGGACTCCTTAATTTTATGTTGGTTTCTCTTGTTGCTCCCATAGCCTCTTAGGAATAGTGATGATAATGACATATATGAGAACAGTGCCCATTCTCATAGGGCTTGCTCTATGCCCTGCCCCCATGTCTATTTTGTCTTATTTCTCACAATAACTCTATAAGATTGGTTATCGTCTTGGTCTCATTTAACAGATGAGGAAACTGAGGCTCAGAAAGTTTAAGTGATTTCACCAAGATAATACAGTCAGTCACCTTAATTTGAACCTTTTTTGAATCCAAACCTGACAGCTACATCCATGCCCTTCTCCACCCTGAACTGCCTCCTTTGAAAAGAAGAAGGTGGAATTTATGATGAGATTATAGAAACCTGCCTCCGAAGTATTTTCTAAGCGGTTCAAATAAAACCCTTCAAAATACAGATTGTGCGTATTTCCATGACAAGAAATCCTCCCCGTCCCCAACACCTCCCTTCACAGCCTTTTTCATAGACGCTGCCCAGGGTTCAGCCTGAAGCCTGGGCTTGAAAGTAGGACAAGAAAACTATAAAACAAAAGAAAACAAAGGACCCCAAGGCCTATAACTGATCATGAATGAAACACACTTCCTCAGCCTCATAAAACATCAGCCTAATTCTCTTTGTTCTAAAGGCTCTGGTTTCACAGAGCATCAATTTCCCCTAATAATAAGCCTTTTAATTCTTCATCTAATGATGCAGCCTGGTCTAGAGGGTTCTTATCATCTCTCTTGCTCATCCAGGATGACAGACACACGCACTGTGAGTTTGTCACTTTCCTTCTTTTCTTTTCTTGGCCTGTCACACATGATTCCCACCCCAGCACAATCAGGGGCTTGGAGCAGCTTCCCCGCTTTTCCTCCGCCTTCTCGCCTCCCACGCAGCCACACACAGCTCTTTGAGTTCTCTGCAGAGCATCATGTGCTTCTTCATAAATAAGCTCATCTTTCCTTTTCCCCTGACCCCGCCATGGTGGCACTTGTGTCCGCCAGGTGTGCTGCAGGCACTTCCACATGGGGGGCCCAGTATTTCTGACTGGTTATCTGTTTGAGCTAACATTTATCGTGCATGAACTCTGTTCCAGACACACACTGAGAGCATTGGACAGATTATCTTATTTACAGCCACAGCACCCCAATGAGGAGGGTCCTGGTGGTAAACCTATTGTATAGATGAAGAAACTGAAGCACAAGAAGATGTCCAAGGACATACAGCTCTCTACTGTCTAGATTCTAGAGCCTCTCTTCTTACCCAGCAGAGCCCACTGGCTTGAAGTTGTTCTAAAAACTTCTCCGTGAAAATTGGAGAGCGTTGAGAATAATCCCTGGCATTTGAAGTTCTCAGCCCAAAGGGCCCTAGAGAATCGTGGTGGGCAATATCCTCAGGAAGGTTCAAGCTAAGAAGTGACAATAACTAGAGGAGTCTGCAGAACATTCACAGACCATTTAAGATGACCAGAATTGACCATTCTCTAACTGTAAGGAGACTACAGGAATGGCTGTGAGAAATGGCCCTTTGTGTCCATCTGTCACCTCCTGCAAGACATCCTCCCTGTCTTTTACATCTCTTCCAGACTTTGCTCTCATCATGGACATCCATAGGTAGGTGGGGATCCCTTAGGATATCAGTTCTCAAAGTTTCAGGTTCATCAGGATCGCTTAGGAAACTTACCTAAAATACAGATTCTGGAAATTCCAATTCAGGAGGTGTTGGAGAGAGACCTGGGGTTTTTATTTTTTCCTGATCATCTCTGGAGAGCCTAATGCAAGAAGTCTCCAAGCTACTATTGAAAAGTAACCAGGGCTTCTCAGGCTACAGCATTAGGACAAGGAAGCCAAAAGCACTAGCTGGTCAGGGCCTGGCTTTGCCTCGAGCAGTCTCTCACAGATGACCGGGAGCGTAATGGTAAACCCAGGACTCCAGCATCGCTTGGTTGCCGTTGCCCTTTGCTCTTTACCTCTGCTGCTGGGGAGCTGTGCGTCTTGATCTGCTGTGCTTGTTATTATTTTAAAATATTTGTTATTTTTTTAATCTTAACTAGGATCAAGATTTTTATCTTTTGGTCTAAGATCTCCTACTGAAGGATTCTCTAACCTTTGAATCTCCTTTTGGACTGAAACAATCAGGAAAGAATAAGGAAGAGATACTGCACTAAAGACAGCTGCTTGTTTAGGTGTTCACAAAGCTGAAGTTCCCCCCAAACTCATTTTCTCTGATTAAATCATCCTGGAAGCCCCACCTCCTGTTGGAAACTTTTTTTTCCCAAGAAGAGGAGTGGCCACCCAACCCATCTCAGATATGATCTCCTGCATGGCACTCCCAATTGTTACTCTCAAATTACAGCCAATGCATTAATGTCAAGATGCCTTTAATCACTAGTTCCATCAGGTTAGTAATAAATCTCCAAACAGGCCTGTTCTGCAGTTAGCTCTTTGATTTTTCTTGGTCCATAGCATGCTTTTAAAACCAAAATTCTTCTGATGTCCACATAGGCTATAGGCTCTACTAGGGTAGGAAACACAGCTATCTTGAGAGAGTAGTGTAGTGCCTGCAGCATAGAAGGTGCTCAGTAAATGTTGGGCGAGTAAGTGATTGTAATTTTGTGAGGCCACAATATTTTTTGTTTAAGTAGTTGTTCCTTTGAGACTCTGCGGGTTGGACCAGTATAAGTCCATATAAAGTTTTATTCTTCCGAAGCAAAACTTGAGAAAATTTAGGGCAATGTATTTTTTTTCTTCTCTAATTTAAGCAAGAAACAGCATAGAACCATGGAAAGAGTTTGCAACTTGGAGTTGGACTAAATGTGTTTTAAAACCCTGCCTCATAATAAGGGAGTGACCTTGGGTAGGAAATTTAACCTTCCAGAGCCTTGGATTCCTCATCTATGGAATGGAGATATGGCTATTGATAGACATGTATGAGCACATGTGTGTATACACACACACACACACACATACTTCACATAGCGGAGCTTCTTATTCTTTCAATCTTAGTTTAAATCTTACCTGCTTTATCTAAAGTAGGTCCCTTGGCTTCAGCCCAGTATGAATTTCCTTCTTACCACTTAGCACAATTTATAATGAATTGATTTATATATGCTTTGTGTTGTCTGCTCCATTATATTGCAGATAGGAAGTATAGTTACTTGTTACTACTGTAGCCGAGACCTTGTAATGCTAAGGAATATAGAGTTGGTATATTATTATGGTATTAATACTTATGGTATTTTTATGGACAGTGGGAAAATTCATGAAAATAAAGAAAAAAATTTCTGGCAACAAAGTCCTCTGCTTGGTTAGTGAAAGAGGGTGATTTAGATTCACAAAGGGTCAAGCTGTGGTCTGGGGCTGCTGGTCAAGACAATCTTGCCTTCTAATAAGAGAGGGCATGTGTTTCAATGGTTGCCAGTTTATGATCGGCCCCCGATTCTGAGAAGATGAAGTTTCTTGGATGACTTTTATGTAGTTTCAATTTATTTTTGTAATGAATTCAGTTGGAATTTTCCCTCTGGAACCCTATTATTAAAACAAACTTGAAAGAGACTCTGCTTGCAGGTGCACAGCATAGGAACAAATTGAACTTCGATGTGCAGTATGAGTCCCAATATTGGTTCAGCCATGGCCTGACACTTAGAATGAGTGAGAGCAGTGGGAATCTCGTTAATCCTCACAATTTAGCAGCAGCCTTCAGGATAGATCATGTCCGATTGCATTGTCCTGTTACCTTGTAAATGCCCAGGAGAGAGAATTGATGAGGGGCAGTAAAGGGAGCGGGAATATTGATCCCAGCTCCTTGGTCATTTGCAGGTGGACCTAAGGCAGAAGACTAATTGAAAAGGATTTATAGAAGAATTAAAATGAGGTAATGGTCAGAAGGCTCAGATAGATGGAGAGGATTGTTATTAGTCATTTATTGAGCATCTTTAACTTATTGAGCTTCTACTCTGTGCTAGGCACTATTCCAAGCAATAGGGATTGAGTGGTAAAGAAGTCAGTCGAAGTCCTTGCCCTCAAGGAGTATATATTCTGGTGCAAAGACATAGACAACCAAATGAGTAAGTTGATTAATTGCTGCTGTAAAGAAAATAAAACAGGGGAATGTTACAGGCAGTTACTCTGATGGGGGCTGTGGGGACTGTTTTAGGTTGATGGTCAGGAAAGGCCTCTCTGAAAATGCGACAGGAGAATGAAGAGTGGACTGCCGGAGATGGAAGTTAATAGCATCTCAGCTGAGAAATAGAATAGGGAAGCCCTGCTTCTGAAGTCAGCTCAGCATTGAAGAAAAAACCAAAGGTCCCTCAACCTCCTCCATATACTAAAATATAAGTAATTAACCATTTCCACATTCTTTACTATTTAGTGATGTTTATTTTTACCAGCAATATGACCTTGGACAAGTTATTCAATCACTCTAAATTGACAGCTATAACTCGACAGTAATAATGGCCTTGTTATGTGAATTACATATGATAGCAATAAATGCTAATAATTATCAAGAGCTTATCGTATACCGGGCACTATGCTAAGTACTTCATATATAATACCTCATTTAATCTTCTTGCTAACTTTCTTAATAAAGAAGCATTATAAGAAATAGAGTGCAGAGAGGATGAGTAAACTGCTCAAGGTCATCCTCTGCTGGGATTCGATTTCAAGTTCTCTTCTTCCAAAGCTCTTACCCTCACCTCCACATCTTCCGCATGTAGAAGCCTTAGAACAGCGCCCCATCATGTGCCTTAGCTCAGTGCCTGCATGTGGTAGTTCTCAGTGCTTCTGGTTATGTTATTACCACCACACTGTCTTCCTTCCACTTCCCAAACACCGTGAGTGACCTTAGGATCTGCGTTTTGGAATGCGACATTCAGAAATCAATGACTTGCCATAGAGCTTGAACTGGAAGCCAGATCTTTTGGTTCCCAGTCCCCAGATCTTTTACCTGTGGCGTGACTCCCTGGAGTTTTGCTTGTTATAATAATGCATATTTTGAAAGAAACCCTCAGAAAGACACAGTGAATTTGCTTTAGTAGATCCAGCTGTTTGCAAAACAATAGGTTCAATTTTCTTCCTTAAAATCGCTTCTATTAACATTTAGAACATCCCTCCATATTCATTGTTCCTATTTTAAGCGAAAAAACCCGGCAGAACATTTTATTATTTATCAGCTGATGAAACCCATCAGGGTTCTGAATTGACACCTACTCTGCCACCTGTCGCCCAGGCGTTACTCGCTCTGCCTGTCTCGCTCCTTCTTGTGTACGTCCCAGGAATTTCTAGATTTCCATGCGACTTCTTAGGTGGGAAACTGTTCCTAGTGAGTTTGTTTTTGTTTTCTTAATCATGGTCATTTCTATCTTCTTGTCTTTCTAGAGCTGAACTTTAAAGTTGCAAAATTTTTTTTTTGAAAAAAGTCTTCTTGGATAGGATTGTTAGAATGTAGAGTCAACCTCCGAGACTGGAGGAAAGCACATCTGAGCTCACTGCCTTGCAAGGCAATTACAATTACAAATGGGAGAAGGAAGATGGGACAGAAAAAACAAAGCAGCAGGGGCATCCTTGTCCCTATAATCGATGAGGCTGAAGCTTTCTCTGATCTTTCTCTCGGTGTGGTGCAGATTTGTAACTTCATTTCAGTCCAGACATTTTCTTTGGACTTTTGAGGCTTTGCTATTTAACCGCTTACTCCCTGTATCCACTTAAAAGTCCAACAGGCAACACAAATTTAACGTGCTAAAAACAAATTCTTGACCTTCATCCCCAAACTTGCTCCTCTCTTAGTCTTCCCCACCTCTGTTAATAACAACTTGATCCTTCGAGGTGCTCAAGTAAAAATGTTGGAGTTTTCCCCAACACTTTTCTTTCCCTTACATGACCCCATATCTGATTCATCAGCAACACTCATTGGCCTTCACCTTCAAAATAGATTCGGAAGCTGACCAGGTCTCACCATCTTCATGGCTGCCACCATGAACCAAGTCATCATCCTCTCTCTCCTGATTTCCATGGTGTCCTAACTGGCCTTCTTCTTTCGCTTGTGCCCTTCTTCTTCGTATTCAAAATGGCAGCCAGAGTGATCTTTATAAATCTGCTTTGGTGCATGCCCCACCTTTGCTCAAAACTCTTGGCTTCCCATCTCTCAGAATGAAAATTAAATCCTTAAAATGGTCTATTAAATCCTCAAAATCCTGCCCCTCCCCATCGTCACTCTAATCTCGTCCAAGCTACCCATTCATCCACTCTAGAATGTAAGTTCAATGAGGGCAGTAATATTTGTCTGGGTTTTTACTCTATTTCCAGTGCTATTTCTTAGAATAGTACCTGGCGCACAGTAGACACTTAAAGATATTTATTAAATGAATGAATGATAAAGGGATTAACATAGTACCTGACTATATTAAGTCAGGAATCGTTTCATTATGAAAAGTCTGAAAACCATTTAAAATGGGAATGTGATTGGATCACTTCCCATGTGATCAGAAATTCAGAAGTGGATTACTTACAGGGAGTTCTATCCAGGAACTCAAATGAAGCCATTAGTCACTAACTCTCTCTGTCTAGTGTCTCTACTTTCTTAGTTTCATTCTCAGACAAGCTTTCTTGGTCACCATAAACTTCAGGCTTACATAATACCACATTAGCAATATCAATGGGGGGAAAAAGAGCATGTCTTTTTCAACACTTCCACCCAAAGTCCTAGGAGACTATCCCATTAGCCTAACTTGAATCAGGTGCCTCTGCCTGAACCAATCACTGTGCTGCAGGGGGATGAAGTGCTTCTGCTGGCCATGTTGAATCGCCTGACCAGCACTGGAATAGAGTGAAAGAGTAGGGTATCAAGCCCACTGACACTACATAGACTGAGAGAGAGGGAGGACACTTCTGTAAAGGGAAGTATAAGCATCATTGCCATGTTTATCTTACATTACCACCAGATTGATTTTTGTGAAATATGGTTCTGATCCTGTCATTATTATGCTCCAGGATCCTTAGGGACTCCCCATTTAAAAAATACCAAATCCTCGGGCTGGTATTTAAGGCTCATTGTAATGTAGCCCCAGTCTACTCCTCCAGTTTTATGTTTTACCATGCCCTCCCATATTCCCTGTACTGTAGAAACACCGGACTATGTGCTATACTTGGAATACCATTTGTTTATTTATCATTCGTACATATACGAAACTTATTAAGCACCTACTGTATCCTTTCTAATCTTTGTTTAGTCAATGACCACTTAATGCTTTTTGCCACCTCTATGTATAAAAGCCAACATATTCTATATGGCCTGGGTTAAGTACCATATTTTCTAAGATGTCCTTGCAACTCCAAATGAGGCAGCATTTTTTTTTTTTGAGGTGGGGGTCTTTGGGTTAATGTTATATATGTACATACCTGTTTTCCCTATAGGACTCTCAGTTCTTTGAGGAATTGGTCATATCATCCCCCTACACAGCCAGCCAGTTATAATAATATTGTACACATAGTAGATATCTAGTAACTATGAAATGAATAAATAACAAATTAAATTGATATAAACTTTCAGTTTCTCTTTCTTTATCATCACCCTAATATGTTTATTTGTATAGTACATCTATTTGTATAGCACATTTGGATTTATAAAATGTTTTTGGGTCTTTTGTCTTATTTACTTTTCATAATGATATTCTGTACTGGCTATTATCTTGATTTCAAGGATGAAGAAACTGATTCTTTGATAGGTCAGGTAACTTTTTGGCTGCATGGTGGTTAATGACAAGAATTAAATTCAGATTTTTTGACTATAAAAGTCATGAGTATTTTGGCAACAAGTGACAGGAACTCAAACCAGCTTCAGCACAAGAGGAAATTTATTGGTTAATTGGTGGTCCCCAAAGAAGCATGCTTTTTCACGTTCCTGCTGTCGTGTAGTGCCTTCCCTCAGTGACTAAGCCGGGATGGTGACTTGCTTTTGGCAGAGGGAACTTTAGCAAGCATGATGTAAACAGAGGCTTGATAAGTGGCTGGAAATTTGGAACTTGCCTGCTTGGAATGTGCTCTCTTGGAACCCAACTGGCATGCCCTATGAAGCCTAAGCCACGGGGAGAGACCATGGGGAAGGAGAAGTGAGATGCTACAGCCAGTGTGAGTGAGCATGCTGGATGTGAGTGAGTATGCTGGCTGTTCCAGCCCAGTCTAGCCTCCAGATGACTGAAACCCCAGCTGTAGAACCACGAAGGAAAATAAAATGGTTGTCTTTAATTGTGGATACTGCAATTAAAGCTCAGAGAAGACCATTTCCAAGGTCAAGATCCACCAGTAGTCAGGCTAGAACCCTGGTATCCTGATTCCTGATCTGCGTCTCTTTTTGTCACCCCAGGTTTCTTCAGTGGTGCTTTTTCTCAGGAGTGGGGTGGAAGTAGGATGCGTGTGTGTATGAACCTGTGCGTTTCCTAGAGTCTGACCTGGGAAGGGACAGGGGGAGTGGGGTAATCCCCCCAGAGCTCTGTTTTCAACACCTAATGCCCCTCTGTTCACACACAAATCAGCTCCTTGGATTTGGAGTTAGATCTGACTCAGCCTCAGTCACACATGCTCCTCGGCCTTTATTGACATAACTGATTGTTTAAACCAGGCAGTCCAGGACAAGTCTCAAGTGTCATGAAGTTTGCACAGGGGAGAAATACTTACAGACAGCGTTTGGGACCTTGGATTTCATGCAGTGCCCTGCTTGATGTGAATTTGTGGCTCTTTTGACAATTTAAGAGCAATTTTTGTGAAATTGCCCAAAACATTTTGTTTCCTCAGGCAAAAAAAAAAAAAAATGGCTTTTATTGTATGAGCAACTGTTGAACATCTACTCCAGTGAAAGACAATCAATTGTGGCCTCTGACAAATCAATAAATATAGGTGGGAGGCCAGATTCTTTGTGTTTACTGTATCCATCGTTCTCTTCCTTCCCATCACTGCTAGAGATAGACTTGTAGAATGATCATTCTGAGAGATTTTAAAGTATATTTAGCTAACTGATGATTTTAGAGATAAGGAAACAGAGGCCCAGGGAGGGCTAAGGGCTTGATTGGTCACACGGTAATTCTGCAGATTGAGTTGGGATTTTGACTCTGAGGCAAATCCTCTTTCTGTAGTCCTAAAATCTTTTGGTGACTTCCTTGGCTGCTCTGACACAGGATAAGAAGTAGTTCATGAAGAAGAAGGGAGATAAGGAGAATGTTAAGTTTCAGAGGAAACTGATTTCTAACAGAGGGACCCCAGGAATGAGGAGAATGATCTAGATTTCTCTAATAGAGACTCTGGACTTCACTGCTAGTTTTCATCCACAAACAGGACACTTGGATCTAAAATCTTTAAGAAGTTTTTATAGTCGCAAGTCTCCGTAGAAAATAGCCATGCTGTGTTTTATCTTCTCAGGGTCCTGACCTACTTCTTTGAGGTTCAGAGAAGTTAAGCAATTTACCAAAGATCACACAGCCAGAAGGAGCTGATTCCAAGCTTGTGCCCTTTGCATTACATTGCGCTGCTTTTAGGGGGCTAAAATTGAAAGTATTTTGTCTCAGGGGAAAAAAAATCACAAGGATAGTGTAGGAGTTTCTTTATATTTAAATGCTGCCTACTGTGGCTGGTTGAGGATGTAGGCTCCAGGGTCACAATGTCCAGGTTAAAATTCAAGTTCCATCACTTTACCTGTGTGACCTTGGAGATGCATTTGACCCCTCCAAGATCTTCTTGCCTATACAAGCGACATAATTTAAACATTTACTTCATAGTGTCGTTATGAGGGTAAAGGGGAGATAGCGCTTGGAAATCACTCAACATGAGGCCTGGCTTAAGTGCTCAAAAATGTTAGCTTCTATTTGATTTTATAATGCACATTATTAATTGGGGATGGGATAATGCAGGAAGGGAAACTGTAAAAGATAAAGGACTACCTCTTCTTCATGCTTACCTTGACTTCATGCACGGATTCCTTTGCTTGTCCTGACCACACACCTATCCTCCCCAGTGGGTTAGATTAGATCAACTCATTCCAAAAAGAGAGACATATGAAACTGTTCAGTGGGAGACCCAACGGGGTGTGCAGAAAAAGGCATGTAAGAGGATAATCTTTGCGGGATCATTTGTAATACAGAAAACCCAGAAAGATTAGTTTATATTACATTAGTTTATAAAGAACGGATTGCATCAACGATGGTACATCTCAGTTAATGCAGCACAATATTTCCAGGTGCTTAGGAGAAAACCTTAGAATCATCTTTGATTTCATTTTTTTTCTTCCTCCCCACATGAAACCATCAGTAAAACCTGCTGACTCTACCTTCAAAATGTGTATCCAGAATCTGACCAGTTCTCGTTGTCTGCACAGCTACCACCCTGATCTTAAGTCACTATTATCTCATAGATTTTTGTAATCACCTTTGACCTGATATTTCTGTTTCTACTCTTGCCCTTTCCAGCTACAGTAGCATCCTTGCTGTTTCTCAAACCTATTTAGTTTCCTACCTCAGGGCCTTTGCACTGGCTGTTCCTTCTGCCTGGAAAACTGTTTCCCACAATGTCCTTATAGCTCCCTCCCTCATCAGCTCAGGTCTCCTTCTTAGTGTGGCCTGCTCCATCCACCCTGTTTTAAATTGCAGTCTACTCCACTCAGCTTAGTACTCCCAATCCTCTTTACCCTACTCTATTTTTCCCATAGCAATGATCACTTTTTCATGTACTATATATTATTAACTTATTTATTAAGTGTACTGTCTGTCTCCCTCTATTGGAATGTGAGTGAGCTCTGTGAACACAAGGATTTTTGCCTCTTTTTTTTTTTTTTAACTTTTGCCGTTGTTTATTGTTATAGCCCCAGCACCTAGGATACTTTCCAGCATATAGTAGGTGCTTAATAAATATTTGTTGAAGAATGAATGAATTCTTTACAATGAGTTAGTATGGAATTTTAATATCAATGAGGGGAATCTATATGTACTGACATGGAAAGAGCTCCAAGATATATCTTTAAATGAAAAAAAATGGAGTTGTAAACCTGTTAATGTATATTTAAACATAACTAGAGTTATATATAAATATATATATCTCAATACATTTGCATTTATGTATATATTATAACTTGTTTTGTGTTTAAAAACATTAAATAATCTCTGTATTTGCATACATATGTGTATAAATGCATAAATGTTGGGGAGACTTTTGAACTTACAGTAATAGTTATTTTTTAGGAAGGGTGAAGGAGACCTGTTGTTTTGTTATTTTTTTATCTCTGATTTTTAAAATTTATCCTACAAAAGGCTGTATTAATGTATTATATAAGTTTTTATATAATTTTCTAAGTTGGTATAAATTTTGAAAAATATTAAAAATATGTACAAAAAATTTAGCACTCTTATTACATTTTCCTGGATCAGCTGACTGCACGGGTTGTTAGCAGAGAGGTTTTAATTGGATGGGGAGTGTCACTGACTGGTCGATTATTCTTGCCTGCTCGACCTGATCCCCACCTCCCCAGACCCTCAGACTTTCCCACACTAGACTGTGAGCTCCTTGGGAGTAGAGCCATAATTGTTTGGGTCACTGCTGTGGCCCCATCTGCTAGTACAGTGCTTTGGACTTGGGAGGTGCAAAGTACATATATGTTTAATTGAAGCAGCTCTTTCCTGTCCTCTGGAGTCATTCAACAGCGTCTGTTCCTAGTGCGTTCTGGGATGCAGCCTCAGTTCCCTCTCTGCCCTGCAGGTGGCAGTCTTCATCGCTTGATCTAGCCTTGCTTCTTTCTAGAGCAGTGGTTCTCAATCCATCAGACATAGTGCATGCTTTTAGTAACACTTATTTCATAACACCCCTTTATTATTATGGAATGAATTAATAGATTAAATAATCCACTGGCAAATATAACTTCAAAAGCTATGTAACGCCCTTGCCCTAATAAGAAGAAATGAAAGGAATTGATAATAAAATACCATATATTTTAATTGCAAATGCTTGGGTGTCATTTCCTTAAAAGATATCATGCAGTAGTTGGATGCTCTGCCTATGTCTAGGACCCCTGTGAATGTAACAGCTATAGATGCAGTTTAATACAGCAGCAGCATTTCAATCTGTGAAGCAATATTCCAAAAATGGTAGATAGTTCTTGGTAGAGGTCTGAATAAAACAAAGTAAAAGTTTCTCTTATATGCATTTTCAGTTCTCTCAAATGTATTGTATATGAAAGCCAAGCTCCCCACTCCCATAAACAAAAAACTGAACAAACAGAATTTAGGCTCAGATGACTGTAAACAGCTGTTTTACCTATGTGAGAATCTGAGTTGGGGACATTGTTTTGTTATTGTGCAAGAGTGCCCCTCCTACTGCAGGATGCCCACATCCGTGGCCTCCCACCCACTGAATGTCTATGGTGTTCGTTCATTGCGAGTACAATACTGAAAATAAGTGTTTCCACACATTTCCATAATGCCCCTTAGGCGGCACTCTTGGCCCCGTTAGGAATTTTAGCAGGAGCTGTGCAGTCTAATAGGGTAGCCACAAGACGTATGTGGCTACTGAGCCCTAAAATGGGGCTAGTGTGACTAAAGAACTAAGCTTTTGACTTTCTTCAATTTACACATACATTTTAAAACTGTTGCTCAGTTCAGTTACCGGAAAACTTTTAAGTATGAATGGAGCAACTGGGGTATGTGAATCTACTTCGTCAACCAAACTTTTGTGAAATCTGAATACAGATCAGCTATTTCTAATAGAAAGTTTAGTGAATTAATTGAGATGTTCTAGTTCAATCTTAGAACATAGGAGTTTGAAGACTGAGTAGGCAAAAAAGAATATAGAATGTCCTATAAATACCATGGTTTTATTGGATTACATGTCGGAAATGATAAAGGTTTGGATAGATTCAGTGAGATCTTATTAAAATGAATTTCACATTTCTTTTTGCTTTTTTAATGGTGGTATCGGAAGTTTTAAAAATGCATATGTGGATTACATTGTAGTTCTATTGGAGAGTTACACTGGGATAGGGAAAACTCAGACCATTTTGCAGCCTCTGAGATTTCTTCCTGCTTTCTGTCTAATGGAAATGCAAAGTAAGTCAGAAGTGAGAGAGGAGTTGGAAAAATTAGTTGTTTACTCTTGAGTCGGCAAACCAAGGGCCACAGTGACAGAGTCTTTGCAATGGTAGAATAATCCCAAGTGATTATTATTTTTTAATGAAGTCCCAGATTTAGGCCTGTAATATCTGGCACAGTTGATGTTTTTCCGCTACACTTATCCTCTGTTGGGTCCTCTGGGAACCTTCCTTTACATAATGACGTGGGGGTTTTGGCCTGTGGTACAAAGACTTGTGCCAGCTGTGCTAGGAGGCAATGAGGAAAAGGCATTTCAAAGTACAAGCAAGGTGGCTTATCTCTCCATTCTGGTGATTTACAGATAATGCAGGTGGTTACATTTCAAAGCCAACTGTGAGTTTTCCTCTGAGGCAAAGCATTGAGAACCAACTACATGGGTAGCTAAGTTACATCCCAGCAGTGGAGAGGCCTCACTGATCATATATACAGAAGTTCGGTATGGATTTTAAATTATGACTGGACTGGTTAAAATCATTTTTGTTCCACTTTTAAAGAGTTGACTACTTTCCCCCCAAGTGGTCAATTTGATGATGTAAGAGAATCTTTAATGGTGAGAAGCATGAACTTTGGGGTCAGACCTGGGTGAGGATTAAGACTGACATTTTATGGCTATGGGACCCTGGGCAGATAATTCAACTTCTCTGAGCTTCGGTTTTCAGTTTTCCTATCTGTGAAATAACCTCCCTCATGTATAGCAAGTGCTCAAAAACCAGTATCTGTTTTTCACTATGAAGAGGGTAAGAGTGGGAGGTAGGGAGAATTTTTAAGAAAGAATGCATCTTAGAACAGCGTCTCCAAGACTATTTTTTCTCAGAACATTGGTCCCATGAAACAGAATTCCAACAATAAAAAGAGTTTTGTGGGCACTACATTTTAGAAATGGTATATCCCCCACTGGAGATTGACATATTTAACATTCTCAGAAGTCCTACAGCAAAGTTTCATTTGGCTTAACCCAGCATTTCCCAAACTTACTTAGTAGGATAATTTTTTTCAAGAAATAACTATTAGCTCTGTGGGTCATACTTTGGGAAATGATGGCATGGAAGAAAATATCTCACCTTTTAATCAGAACCCCTTGATCTCACACTTTGAATGGGCTGGAGTTCTCATCAGATTGTCCTGCAACCTAGGGGAGACAAGTAGGATGAGCCACCAGACTATGTCTTCTGTCACCTAGGGACATAATGAAAACCCCATTCCTGAGGGAGGTTAGACAACCTTGGAAAAAAATATATGGTGATGTGAAGTATGATAGTCTCTTAAAGCATTGCCTTGGTGATTTCTGTTTTGGTTGGTGGTGGAGCAGGAGGGGAGATGGTAATTTTAGATTTTATTTTTCACGTTTTCTATAAAGTTCCAAGAACTCTCGCAACTCTGTACATATGATCAATAACTACAATAATCTTCTGTCATAACAGTATTTCAAAAGGAAATGCCAGACTGGGGTTTAAATACACACACACACACACACACACACACACACACACACACACACTCTGCACAGTAATGTATGAGCAGATTAAAAAGATATGTTTAATTTATAAGCCTTACTCTGATTAGAAGTGATAGATGTGGAAAGATCACCAAAAGATAATGTTCATACTCAATTTGCAATAATTGCACATTTCTTTCATCGAGACACATATCTATTATAATCTTCTAAATCCCAAAGTACACATAAAAATAAAGTGCAGTGAATGACATCAGACAGGACTAGATAAAAATTCTACTCCTAAGAAGATCCAGAACATACTAGGGTCTAAATCAAAATGCAGAGAAGCAAACCTAAGTATCTGTGAATATCTTTGTAAGAGCATTATTTGCCCCCAGTATTTATTATAAATGCTTCAAACATAAAAATTTGGAAGAATAGTACAATAAATAACCATCAAGAATTGTTAACATTTTCCTTTTTTTACTTCATATATATTCATGTAATATTTAAATATGCATATATACTGAGGGGATAAACTTTTTCATAATAAATTGTAGGTATCATGACACTTCACCTTAAACATTTCAGTATCTCCTCCAAAAAGGACATTCTCCTACATAATCACATAGCATTATCCTGCCTAAGAAAATTAATAATTTTCTAGTTCCACCTGATACTAACTCTAGAGTCAAATTTCTCCAGGAACCAATCAAGGTTCATAAATTTCATTTGGTTATATCTCTTTAAGTCTAGAATGTTCCTCTTACCCCAATATCGTTTCCCAGTGTATTGACTTTTTGATGAGACCAGTTGTCTTGTAGGATGTCCCACATTGTAGCTTTGTCTAAATTACTGTTCCATCTTGGGGTCATTTAGCTCATTCTTCTAGCTCCTATGCTTTTTGTAAACCAAAAGTTAGATCTAAAGTCTCGATTAAGTAAATATTAAACATTTTGTCCAGAATATCTCATCAATGGGGTGATTATTTATTCTTTGCCTCCCGTCCCAGTGTAACTTTAAATAGAGCCTTTCACCAGAAAGAATGTCTTCGTTTGGATACTCCATCTGTAAAGGAAGCATCACATGAAAAGATATAGAATGTCAGTTTGTCACACGGTTAGGGACAATAAGTTTAATCACTTGGCTGAGTGTCCATCAGAGCTTTAGAGAAGTATGGGCCCCATAACGAGATTATAAACTGATTGGTTTTGTTCTGTAAGTCATCTCTACTGTCAGTAACCCATTGAAATTTTCTGTGACTGGGTACAATCCTGACTAAATGATTCTGCCTTAAGTTAAAGTCACTATTTTTGTATTTAACTGTATGAGAAATACATTTTTTACAATAAAATATGATTTCTTATTATTTGAATTCAGTGAGGGAAAAATGGCAGGAGGTTGAAGATTTAATTTTCTCCATCCAATTGCATAAATTCATCTGCATTTTAAAACGTTAGGCACAGTTTATTTGAAAAAAAAAATACTGTTTTTTTCCTAATATTAAAATCAATGCCTGCTCATTATAGGAAATTTAGGAAAATACACTGAAGTATGAAAAAATAAAAATCACCACTAATTACCTTTTTAGAACCATTGTTAACATTTTAATGTATTTTTGACTCTTTTTCTCCTATACTATTTTAAATATTGAATTCTATATCATGGGACAAAAAAATTGCATTATACCTTTTCCCACTAAATTTGTAGCGTAAATGTTTCGCCCTATTATTTTAAACTCTTTGTAAATCTTTT
>NW_006443124.1:1221141-1273071 GCF_000325575.1 Pteropus alecto
GTTATGAATAATGTTATAGAGAACATATTTACCTACATAAATGTTTTTCTTCATTTAAAATGATCTCCTTGGGAGCACTTCCCACCACTTCTGGTTTGGCGCTGCCCTATTCATATCGATTTTTGCTAAAATAAACTCTCGAGATTTTTAATATGCCTCCCTCTATCTTTTAACAGTGCTGGTGTCAGAAGAGGGAGCTGAAGGTGCCCCTCAGAAGCACCAAGGCGCAATGAGCAGCCAGGTATCGGGCCATCCAGCCCCTTGATCTCACTGTCTCCTCACACCTTCTGGAGGTCGTGGGTAAGTCGCTTTCAGATTCTGGATCCTACTCCGCAGCTTTTGCATTGTGAGCTTTTAGTTTTTATTTTATTTATTAGTTTTCTTTCCAGAAACGGTCAGCGTTTGACTGGATCCACTCTCGGCTTCCTTTTACAGAAGAACTAAGATATTTGAGTCTATTAGTAAATATGTGTTTTCTGCCACATTAAAAATTTTACTATGAGGAAGAATACACTTTTAGAAATTGTGAGATGTATTTATAAATTTGCCAATCCACAAAATGCTGCTTGCTTTTTTTTTTTCTGTTTAAGACTATGTTCCTTAACTCAGGCTACTATCTGAATCTACTGATAAGGCCTCAGCTGAACAACAAACATCCTTAGACTTTCTTGCTAAAGCAATTTTAGATAATAGAATTGCTTTAGATTACTTATCGGTGGAACAAGGAGGAGTCTGTGCCATAGCAAATACCTCATGCTGTCCCTGGATCGATACCTCTGGCATTATAGCAAATATAGGAAATTAACAGACAATCCACTTGGCTAAAGCAGGTTGATGCCCTTTCAGGTACATTCTTCGATTTATTTGATACCAGCTGATTTGGGTGATGGAGTCTCTGGCTAAGGAGTGTACTTAAGTCTCTTGGTGTCATCCTCCCAGTGCTCATCATCATGGTCTCCCTAGGATGCTGTGTTCTCTCAAAGGTCTTAAATGCATTTTTGCAGCCATCAGTACTACCTTAGATGGTCTCACTGCACTTGGAGGAACAGGATCAAGATGAACAATGAGATGAAACAGCAAATAGTTCACAGATCTGACATCATACTCTATGAGTGTCAAAGTGAGACAAGAGCACCTTAACTGTGATGATGACTGAGAGTGGAGCTAATACCAAAGGTGGGGGTAGGGGCGGGGGATGTGTTAAATTAATTAAACAAGGAGACCATTAAACTGATGTGGCTTTAACACAATGGCGAGCTACCCAAATCTAGAAGTTTTGATTTTGGCAAACCCAAAGCTAAGCCTGTAGATGCCTCATGCTTATGAAATCAAAATGCCAAGGACAACCAATCACAAAGAGCCAACTCGCTTTCAATTATAGCCAATCAGTAACTTCCTGACTTTGCTTCTGCCTTGTCTCTATATAAGTCTCTCCCCAAGCTTCTGCTGGTGGAGCACTCTTAAACACTTCCAGTTGGCGCTGCTCAATTCAAATTGATTTTTTTCTCAAGCAAGTTCTTAAACTTAAAAAAAAAAAAAAAAATTATCTCCTTAAGAGAAATTATTGGGTTGAAAGGAATGAATTTTTTATGTTTTCTTTCCCCTTGATTATCAAAGTGAGATAAGCTTATTGCAGCCCGAGTCTTCTAACCAGGGGCAACCAGTGTTAATGTTTTTACATCATTTCTTCTGATTTATGCAGTTATTTTCCTTCTTAGTAAGGCTCAAGGATATGAACATTTTTGAGGTTTTTGATAATACTACCAAAATTGCTTTCAATTGATCAATTTTATCCTCCTTCTGGCAGTGGATAAGTTGTGACTATTCCAAAAACACTAACATCTAAAAATTATCAAATAAACATGATTATTTCAAAACCTCTAGTGATTTCGGTCTGACTCCCTCAAAGTCTATTCGTGATCATGGGAAAGGGCATAAAAATTATAGAACATGTGTTACTTCGGAAAACTCATTGCCGGCTTTTGATTTCTTCACATAATTAAATAATTGTTTTTGAATAGTGAAGATTCCATTCAAGTCAATTGTATTGATAATTCTAACTTAATTGTAACAACAATTTTCAAGGTGACAGAAGCATGATTGTGCAAAATGCATCAGTGCATAGGCTCTGGTTGAAGTCTACCCTTCTGAAAGGCTATTTTTGTTAATGGTGTTCATTTCTTGGGCAGTTGAAAATGCCAATTTTACATTAGCTATAGAAGTCAGCTCACTGGTCCTTCCAGATGAAGATAGGCTATTGGTCATTTATTAATACCTGTTTCCGGTGATGAATAGAAAGAAATATTCTCCAGTTAGGGCTTCCCAATCTTTTTTACAGCATGGCACACATAGAACACAGTGATACTTGTTTCATACACTGGAGTAAATGCAGTTGGCTGATGTAGTCAGACATGACCACCTAGAAGCCTGGGGTCCCACCAAGCTGTCCTGAGGGATCCATGTTTCAGACTCCTGTAAACCATTCATGGTACATGGAGGCCAGCTCTGCATCCCAGGGAACCTAGAGGAACGACTCTTCTGATGTTATGAAGAGTGTTTCTTTCTTTTTAAAAAATGCTGTGTGTGTGTATTTAACCTAGTGCATTAATTACACAGCTGCCTTATAACTGTGAACCCCTTCCTCAGTAGAAATGTAGATGTTTCTCTTGACAACTTTCTTGACACCTTCACTATTCTCCACAAAGTATGTTTAACTCCTATTCCAAAAGTTTTATTGATTTGATTTCTCTCACCTGGAAGTCATTGATTCAACAGTTATTAACTGACTTCTATTAGGTACCAGGCACTTTTATAAACATTGGAGGTAGAGAAATAGTAAAGACAGCTTCTGACTCTGTGGTGTTCACAGTTTAGTGGAGGGGAACACAGGAATAGTATGAGAAAACAAGAGCACCTAATAGCGGTAGGTCCACAGTTCCATGGCCTTCTCCCAGTGTCAAACTTCCACTCCTCCTCCAAGTCACACCTCAAATGTCACAGAAGCAGTGACATTTGAGGTGTGACTTGGAGGAGGAGTGGAAGTTTGACATTTCAATCCAGGAACAGAGTACTGGATAAGAGACGGAAACCTGTGGTTTTGATAAAACCGGTTAGCTCGTTGGTGTGCCTGGAACACCGATCTCAGGCAGCGCCTAGAAGAGTGACAGAGGACGAGGCTGGACAGGAAGGTACGGTTAGATTTTGAGGAACTTTGCCTGCTGCATGGAAGTGTTCGGACTTTTTATGCAGGAGATTGACATTCGCAAACTTGTGTTTCTGGAAGTCGCTGCGGCATCAGTGTGGAGAGTGGACTTGTGGGTGGGTGGGGAAGTCATTACGAGGCTGCTGCAACTGTGAACATAGAAGTGATGAGGTGGCGGGGGAGGGGATGAAAGAAGGCAGTGGTGGTAGAATCCCTAGGAATGGTTGCAGGAGTATGAGAGAAGTCAGTCTGGGCAACTAAGTAAATGACGATGTCATTAACAAAGCCAGAGACAAAGCTTAATCTCCACATTCCGGTTCCTCAAATCTAACCCATTGTTGAAGAGGCACTTTCCTTAAAAGCCTTTTTCTTCCATCCTTGTCCTCAGAGGGACCATTCTTTTCCCGAATAGCTATGCTGAGAGTCAGCAGTGGACAGTTTGCTCCCTAAGCAGGAGGCTATTATTTCATATGTCTTTGGTCTGTTTCCTAAACTAGATTGTAGGACTGTCATTCTCAAGCCCCAAATCTCACACTTCTCTCGGTCACCACAGTGGCTATCTCACAGTGGGCATTTGGGCACTGTCTACAATAGGCTGTGTGGCCTAGAGCGGTGCTTGCAAATGAATCTTAATTATAAAATAGATGTAAATGGAACTGCTTGGGTAATGCAAGGAATCCTTACATGGAGACCTGTGGCTTCTTGTCTAGGACTCCTTGAGACATGATTTAAAAAGTTTTGGCTTAGTGGACTGGTCATGGGGTTTGGAGTCAGAACTGAGTTCGAATCCCTGTTCTGTCACTTACGTAGCTGTGTTAAAGTAAATAAATAAGGAAACTGCTCTGAGCCTCACTTTGCCCTCTGTAAATCAGAGATACTAATACTTTTATTGTAGGGTGATTGTGAGGATGACGTAAGATAATGCATGTAAAAATCTCTGATACATATTAAATGCTTATTAGATCATAGCCGTTGGTAAGAATAACTAGACATTTGCTAACTGACTGAGTAACTGATCATTATTGAACTGGTACTTGTTCAGTCTAAATAAACCTACTCATACTTAGGTTAGGAAAAGCCAGGGTTGAGGTGAAGTTCTGGGTGAATTTGGGATTCAGGGGGCACCCAACCTTGTCTTATGCTCCCTCTACTTCATAAACCCATAACTGCCTGCTTTCGTGTGAGAGTCTATCAATATTTAATGTGCAGGTGTCAGTTGCTGTAAATTGAGCATCTCCCAGCAGCGACTTGAATTAATTATATGCAGGAGGAGAGAAAATAAAGTGCCTTTTTCTCAGAGCTACAAGTTTCACTGGCTACACTGAAGCCTGGAAACCACAGGGGACATTTCTGCTCATGGAGGACCCTGAGAAGAAGCTGAACCAGAAGAGTGACAGCAAACCCCGGAAAGTACGATTTAAAATCTCTTCCTCCTACAGCGGCCGAGTGTTGAAGCAGGTCTTTGAGGACGGGCAGGAGTTAGAATCGCCAAAGGAGGAATACCCTCACAGTTTTCTCCAAGAGTCCCTTGAACCAATGGATGGTGTTTATGGGTCTGGGGAAGCCCCCAAACCCCAACCATACTTCCCTAAGCTGACTGCTCAAAGGATCAGCGTGTTTAGAGAGGGCAGTGCATACACTTTGGCGGGCAGCCAGCCTCTTTTCAACGATTACAAGGCAAATGACCATAAGGTTGGTATTGTATATGGTGTATAAGCTCTAAGGACTAAAGTGTGTTTAGAGAAATACCTAAATGTTTCAAATTTATATCATGCTCATGCTCCAGTACCAACCAGGGTTGAGGGTATACCCAATGGGAAGTCGCCCTTAGGATATTTCTGAGACAAGAATAACATGCTGTCGATTACTTATTATAAAGTGCAATAAGCATAGATAGTATTCACATTCCAGCCAGGGTAAGAAATTGTAATTGGGTCTATGCCTGGGTTGTCTCAGTAAGTAAATTAAATAGATGTGCAGTGGTTTTCAGGCCACCAGACTGCCATTTTAGAAAATTAGGCAACAGTGGGTTGTCTTGTTTCCTGAGAGAGCTGAGCGTTTGAAGGTGCTCATTTTACTCCAGGCAATTATTCAGCTTGTGGTTTATCCAGGTCTTTTTTTCCCCCCTATCTCCCTCTTGCTGCCTGATTTTTAAAAATGTCTGTTGTTTGTTTGTTTGTTTGTTTTTTCTATTGCTTATTAGCATAAATCTGAGTAGGCAGAGTCCTGGGGAGAGAGGGTGAAAAGCAAATCAACCAGAGGAAATGTTACAAATGGAAGAAGTTTGAGCTAATAGCTCAGTTGAAACATGTATTTTATTTGTGGATTTCAATTATGTTCCCCAGTACCTTGGATAATCAAAAGCCTATACATGATTTTTTTTTTTTTTTTAAGTTAGAAGAGCATGGAAAAATAATCATTTCCAAAATGTAATAGGAGATATGTATATGCTTTCTGCCAGTGGGACTTATGAAGGCCTTATTTTAAAGATGAAATACAATTACATAATGCACCAGGTTATTAATGAATAGCACAGCAGGATTTGTTCTCATCTTTAAAGTGTGAAATTCAGATAATTACTCTAATTATTTTTATTGGTAGTTTCCTTTGGAAACAGATACTATATCTATAGCAGACAAATGTATTGGCCTTGCTAGCATTGATAAAAGTATAATTATGGGCATGTCCACATTTATCAAAGACAATGCTAATTGTGGAGTTTTTTTTGTTTTGTTTTGTTTTGTTTTGGTACTGAGAGGGCTAGAATGAATAGGATAGCCCCCCGTGTTAGCGGAGTGACTTATGCATTACAAAGCAATGTCATATACTATTATGTCTTCACCACAACCATGAGGAGAAAGGTAAAGTGTGATCATTCCAATTTTGCAGATGAGGAAAATTGAACACTGAATTGTGAAGGGACTCACTCAATAATATAGGGTCACTAGATGCAGAGTCAGAATAAGAACTTCAGTCTTCTGATTCTCCATGTTTTTGCCCTATGGAATGCTCCTTTTTAGAAAATAAGATCATTAATAATAACGATCTTAAATGTTGATGATAATAATAATAGTTACCATTTAGCGAGTGCTTATTATGCTCTAGGTACTTAGCTGTGTCTTGTACGTATAATATCTCTTTTTACCTAAATCTTATTTGTAGGTTTAGAATTTACAAAGTTGTAGTTTATACAGTACTCTGTACAAGGCCACAGTAGAAAATATTGGACTGCTTGACCTTCATATGTCACATGTCAAACTTGGCATTTTTGTAAATATATGATTAGGCATGGATTTATAAAACCAGATAACTGAGTCTCATGGCGGCATGGCACAGTTGGTTTAAACACAGTGCCCTAGAGGCCATGTCCAGGATTAAATTCCTGCGTGGTTTAGTTTTCCTTGTTTTCTTTGTTGCCTGACCAAATGCTATAGCCCAGCCTAGCCAGCCTCTGAGTATGAGAGTGGTCAAGATGGATTCATGCAGCTCCACCCACCGAAACAGGTTGTCAATGTGGGATTTCTGAAAAATAAGGAAATGAGAGGTGGGAAGTCATGATTTTTCATGAATCCCATTGTAAAATAACCCCTAGTAAATATTGGTGAATATTGGTAGAATAGTGAATCCCATTGTAAAATAACCCCTAGTAAATATTGGTTATGAGGTAATTTGGGTAGCAGTTAAGCATCATAATTAAAGTTGAGGCAATTTGAGTAACAGGTAAGCATAATAATTAAAAATAAAGGCTCTGAACTTGAACAGATATTTGTATACCTATGATCAGAGAAGCTTTATTCACAATTGCCCAATGGTGAAAACAACCTAAATGTCCATCAGTAGATAAATGTAATATACACAGACAATGGAATATTATTCAGCCTTGAAGAGGAAGGAAATTCTGACATATGCTATGAATGAAACCTGAAGACATATGCTACGTGAAATAAGCCAGTCACAAAAAGACAATTGTATGATTCCACTTATATGAGGTACCTAGAGTAGTCAGTCAGATTTTAGAGACAAAAAGTAGAATGGTGGTTGCCAGGGGCTTAGGGAGGGGAGAAGCGACAGTTATTGTTTAATGGGTACAGAGTTTCAGTTTGGGAATAAGAAAAAGTTCTGGAGATGGATGGTGGTCATGGTTACACAGCAGTGTGAATATACCTAATGCCGCTGGACCGTACACTTAGAAATGGTTAAAATAGTAAATTTTATCTTATATATATTTTACCACATTAAAAAATTTTTTTTTTTTCCTAAAAAGCAAAGGCTTTGATGTCAGTTAAACCTAGGCTTGATGTCCATTCTACCCACTTACTGTGTGAGCTTGGGCAAGGTCCTTAACGTTGCAGAGCTGCGGTGTTATAATCTGGGATATGAGAGTAATAAAAGCACCTGCTCACGGAGATGGCTGTGGTGATTAGAAAGAGGTGATACATAAGAAGCTCTTAGCAATCATTGTGCCTGGCACATTGCGTATGCTCAGTAAATGTTACCTACCATTAATGACTGGATTCTTATGGAAGAAATATTAAGTCTTTTTAAGATTTTATGTGATGGATAGAGAAAGTGGTTATAAACAATCAGATATTTTAAGGAATGGAAAATGACTGATGTTTATAAAGTACATTAAAAAAATGGAAGGGAAAGGAAGGGCAGTAATATTTACTGAACACCCGCTTTGTACATATGTAATTTCATCTTCACAATAATTCTATGAGAAGGAATCTTACAAATTGGAAAACGGAAGTTCATAGGGGTTAAATAATTCGCACTTCTCACACAACTGTCAAATAACATTTGAATAAAATTTAAACTCAGGTCTGCCTGCCTCCAAAGCCTGTCGAGTTTCTAGTACCCAGTAAGGAGATTCTGCATTTAAACACAGAAGTGGAAAGGTTTCGTGGTGACTGAATTGCAATCTTGGCACGCTGCCACTGACATCAGAGTATTTATAACATAGGTTACCATCCCGGCACTGTGGAAGGAGACAAAGAATTCCTGGCTCCATCCCAGCCCTCTGTACTGTCAGAGTGGGTGTTCCTCACAGGTGATTGGATGGAACCAGATAATGTGAACTTTAGTTACACCTGGAGAGTTTGCTTAGCCACAAGGAAGAACTTGGCTGTCGGGGTGACTGAAACTTAAACACACCGTAAGGGTGATTTAGGACCATCCATCTTTGGAATACATTAAAAGTAAATTTACTCTTTCGAGTGTTTCAGATGTTGACCAGCTTAGAGGCAGGAGGTTGAACCAGATGACTGTAGACTTTTTTTTTAAGTACATTGAGAATTTTGCCTTGAAAACCAGCTGAAGATGCAAAACAAAAACAAAACCCTCCCTAGTTACTGAACCTCTTCAGCTATTACTGGAAGTGGAAATAGAACCTTCCAAAAGTGCCACCATCTTTATCTTCTGATGTTCAGAAACCGATAGTCCAGAGTGTGAAACAGGAACCCGGTGTGCATCAAACAATGGGAAATGGAAGCTGCCACATGATCCCTAGAAGAGAGAGAGGGAAAACAGGGCCAGGTAGGAAGCTTGTGGCCTCATAAATAATTATTGAAAACTCTGTGGATGTTTCAAGGAAGAGGATCTGAATCTTGAAGTCCTGCTCAAACCAAGCTGTGACTGAATACATGAGAGCTTTAGATATGAGACTGCTTAAATGTAGTATCTAAATAGATTTGGCAAGATATTTCAGGCAGAGGCATTTAGTTGTGTAGCACGATTGTGCATGCACTACTAAAAACAGTTTTTAATAACAACAGTGGTAACAATGCCCACTGTTTGCGTGGTATCTCCGGCTTTTGCAAACCGTTTTATATATTCTTCACAGTACTTCCACCCCTAGAAGATGATATAATTAGCCTCAGGGATGAGAGTCAAAATATTTAACCACAGGGATATTGCTCAGTCAGCCCAGAAGCCATCAGAGTGTTGGGGCAGCGGCCTGACACTGGGGGTCCTAAGCCTTAATTCCTATGTTACTGTTTTTTTGGGATGTTAGGGGCTCCCTGAAGAGATGCTGGAATAACAGGAGGGCTCTCAGGAGTTTCAGGACAGCACCTATTTGCCACCTGGTGTAGAAATATTTTATGTTTTAATGACTAGTTAGTCTATGGTGGTGCCTAACAGCTAGATGTCAGACCATTTGCGGGTGAGCAACCTGAGGCCAAATGACTCTCCTGCGTCTCACAATTGGTGAACAGTAAAATTGGGATCCAGTGTAATTTCCTTGCAGGTTATCCTAGCTCTGGGAAGAAATACGTGTTCATAGTTAAGTAATCTCTAAGCGTTTACCACCATGCTTCTCTGCTGCTTTGTAGCATTGTCCAAATTATTCCTCAGTGAATGAGGGAACACGTGAGAAATCCATGCAAGAGACATAAGCTATTAATAATGATGCTATAGAAGTACATTTATTGACATAAAAAGAATTTATATTATACAAATAATAAAAAATGTTATGACAGCATATACACATATAAATTAATATATATATAAATAAATACAGTGATCTTATGTTTTGGGGAGAAAGTGCTTGTGAATATTTCAGTGTAGGTGTTAAGGATATGAATTTTAGAGTGAGATAGACCTGGGTTTGAATTCCTTCCACAGACCCTAGGAACTCTGTAACCTTGGGAGACACCTCACCCCACTGAGACTTGGTCTCTTTGTCTGTAGACAATGGGGAAATCATAGCATCAGGGGGAAGTGAGGTAATGTTTGTAAAATGCTTAGCATGATGCTTGACACAATAATAATAATGCTCAATGAATTGTATCTACTACTGTTTATTCATAGAAAAAACTTTGGAGAGCTGTTTATTTTAAAAAGAGCATTTCTTCATGTTTATTAAGCATGCATTGTGCCTGGCTGCATCAGCTGCTGTGCTGTGTGGCAGAATAGACACTTTGGACCCTACTCTGCAGTCTTACACTCTAGTTACATGACTAGTTCATCTTCATTCGGTTACCACCAACAGGAAGAAGGAAGATGGTTGTCATGGTTTTCAGAGAAAGCAAACAAACCAGGGAATGAACTGTAGCTTTGTGGTCTGATGGCATCACAAGTGCCAGGCAGTAGAAGATCCCTCTCTCCAATTCCTTGGGATGTTGAACAGGTAGGTGATTGCTGGTGGAGGTTCCATGCTCATTCTCCATTTCTCTAGTCCCCACCTATTATAGATTTTGGAAAGATAATCATCTATACTAATAATCTGAAAATCATTCGAACCCCAATGGACAAGAGAGACTTCATGAGGAAAATTCTCCAGAAGGAAGAGGAGGCCGAGGAAGAGTCTCTGATGAGCAAAGAAGAAATCTATGGAGACAGTGACCAGAATGACAGGCCTTTGCCAGAGACTGACAGCACGTTCCCCCACAACCAGTACCCACAGGTGTGTCACGGCCATTTGCTGTCCTATTCAGAGCTGGCCCTACTGCGGTGGTCTTCAGGTTGTTTTGATTGGGCACTACTTAAGTAAAAACTTCTGTACATGATGACTTAAAGGTGTCTGAATACTAAAGGTGTTAAGGAATTTTAAGTTTATTATATTTTAATGGTGCATTGTTAGCAAATAATAGTTATCAAGTCCATATTTCAAACACTTCTAATGACTTCTTTTGAGGTCTAATTAGGTAGCTGTTGTTTTCACTTTGCAATGTGGCTTGGCTTAGAACGTCTTGCTGTAGAGATAGCAAAAATCAGCTCTGTAATTTTCTTATGGGTTTGCTTCTGCTTCTATTATTGGTGTTATCCTCACTCAACCCACAGTTTCCTTGGAGAAATCTTATAAAACTGAGAGGCTTTAGATTTTATAAAATTAGTTCAGTTAAAACTAAGCAATGTAATTTGTAAATCCACTAGACCAGGCACAATAATCTGCAGTATTTTGCAGTACGCTGAAAATGAAAAAATGATCCAAGACACTGTTGTCACTTTACATCACGCTTATTCCAGGGTCCCTGGGGTACATTTTTCTAGTGACTGCCTGTCTTAGAGGGTGCCAGTGCCAACTAGTTTATTAAAAATTAGTATAACAATTTCTTTTGAAAATATTGTTAAAGCTTTTTTTTTTTCTTTTGCCTTTTTTAGGTAAAAATATAGTTTGAATACTTTTGTCCCCACACCTCAGAGAGGTGTGCACTCCCCACCTTGGAAACCATTGCTCAGACATGCTCGGATGAGGGGGAAGAGTGATGATATTCATTACTTCACAGTGCAAGGTTGGGGAAAAGCAATTTTGATGAATTTAAGCTGAGAGAGTAAAAGCTTGGATAGCAGCAGAAATGAATTTTCTCTTTAGATTCCATCTTTTGGGACTTGAAGCTTTCTGTGGGACTCACTCTCACCTCCTAAAAGTTGATGTAACAAAATGGGCCCGGGGCTTCATTGCACTTGAGGGATGTCCCCACCCTGGGAGAGTTTAGGGGACAGGAACGAGGTCATGACCAGACTCCAGCAAAGGCTCCTGTTAAAGTTCTGCTCACAGCCACTTATGTCTCTTTCCAACCTGATCTCACACTTGATAATATATTTTTAAAATGCAGATTTGATCATGTCACCCCTTCATCACCTTTTTCCCCCATCCAAAACTTTCAATGGCCTCTCATCACTTGGTATAAAGCCCAAACTCCTCACTTGTTCTGGAAAGCACTATGTAGCCTGGCCACTCTTGGCCTCTTCAGCCTCATCTCTTCTTATATGTCTCTCTTCATTCTCTCTACCCCAGACACACTGCCCTTCTAGCCACCCCTCCAATCTTTGTTCTTTCCTGCCAGAGGCAGTTTCTCTGTGCCTGGGATGTTCTGCAGATTCCCCACCATCTGGCCCTCAGCCCCTGCGATCTCAGTGGAGATAGCATTTCCTCAGAGGGGCCTCCCCTGGCGTCCAGGAGGCTCAAATCCCCAAGAAAGGGTCCCTCAGGGCACCTGACATTTGTCCTCACAGTTGCAATCTTACATTTATTTGTGTAATTATTTGGTTAATGTTTGTTCTCACCTTCTAGGATTTGATCTCCATGAGGGTGGGGACCATGTTTATGTTGGGTGTAACATAGTAGTTTAATCTCCTCCCCCACAATAGAGCCTGGCACATAATCGCACCCAGTAAATATTAGTTAAGTGTTTGTGCAAAGAATATTGGAATTTGGGACCCACGTACCAGCTGATAAGAAGTATTCTGCCTCTACCTTCTCTTGCCTTCTATGTAGCCCTATTCAGAACCTAGCATACCAGCAGGCTGACAACTAAACAATGTGATCCAAAGCATTCTGTTCCCACTTTAAAATTCATTAATTCTATTATTTTTCATACCATATTGTAGTTGGTAGGAGCATATATTTTTAGAAGAGGGCCTGAAATGGTGAAATACGGGTCACATTGCGGCCCTGAATGAAAAAGCAACACTAGGCCTGATATGACAATTACCTTTAAATTCAATTTGGAGAGATTCATGTTTTTTAGCTGTGATGCCATAAACCAGGATGGAGGCGTGCAGCAGAAAATTGCTGTGAAAGGTCATACTTTACTTGCCTGTCCTTTAAACTCTGTTTTAAATTGCTATTTGTTTGCCCAATCCCTCATGCAGTAAATGCCCAGACAAGTTTATTCTTAAAAAAAGAAGGGTCAAAGGACACCAAAGAGTTCCTTCTGACCAAGAGACTCTTGTGTTGTACAGAACAGAGAAACAGTGGGGACTTTGATGAAAGAGCAGGGCAAGGCTAAAAGCCAGGCCGTGCTGAAGCTATGTATTAACTATAAAAGAGAAGGAAGAAGATAATAGAATTGAGCCACAGTGAAACATGGAAGGGGAAAATTCTGGCCCTGTGTTCAGTGGACTCAAGACCATAAATCATCTGGGCTTCTTTATGCTTTATATGATCTTGCTTTTGAAATAATAGTAATAATAATAATAGCTGCGATTTATGAGGGCCTGTGGTAGCCAGATACCATGCCCAATGCTCTCCATGCAGTAGTCTACTTCATTCTCACAAAGATTCTGTGAGGTAGGTATTATTAGTAATCTCATCCTGTAGCTGAGAAACTAAGGCTCCGAGAAGTTAAGTAACTTGCCAGAGGTCATCGGAGATAAGAGTCAAGCCTAGGTCCATCTGACTACCAACCTCATAATCTTAACCATGCAGCCTCCAAATGGTTCCTGGTTACTATCTTCAGGGCTCCACAAGCCTTGAGTCTGCAAGGAAAGCCGAGCCCCCCTCCTTGGCCATGGATCTAGTAAGAGGTGGTTTGGGGAGGTTTGTTGGTTCTAGAACCTAAGCCTGCTTTACAGCTATGTTCTAGGTCCTCTTACTAAATATTTTCTGATAGTAATTTTTAAAAAATGAGAATGGAAAGCTTATATCCTGCATGCCTTGTATAGAGTAGAGGCTCAGTAAATACTTGATTTAATGAATCGTTAATTAATTAAATGAGCACAGTGAGGGCGAGTGGTTGGAGAAGCTTAGTAACCCAAGGGAAGATTGGAAACTCCAATGAACCCTCTAATAATGCATCAGATACAATGTGAGTGATCTGTTCTTTCTCAACAGCAGGCTCACCAGGTCATTTTATTAATCTTTCAATATCTGACTCGGCGTTCTATACAAAATAATTTTTGCATCACATATATAGAATTATGGTAGGATTTTACTGTACTTCCTTTGATAACATTGACTTAAACCATTAAAATCTCACTGGGATCAAGTATAAAACATAAAACATGTGGATTTGGCAGAAAAATAGACTGTGGTAATTTGCTTTCAGAATATTTTGGCAAATATATTTATTTCGAATACTTTAAGGGAAGAAAAATTTCTCCGTTGTTAATATAGTAAAACATGGCAACAATCAATAAAATATTAACAAAAGGGTACACAGACATTATTTAGGTTTTTGTCAGTTGGATAATCACTTCCATTTCCTAAATCTAGAATAAATAAAATCTAATGCCTTCTTAAATACTTCGCAGCACGATGGAGCTATTTTCAGAACTATTTTATGCCTCCCTTTTCAGAGATTATTTTTATTATTAGGTTATGTAAGAAATCTGTGTTAGCTGGGTGGAGGCACCCAGTGGACTCCAGGTGTCTTGGTAGTTCCTAGAATTTAAGATCGAGAAGGGTTCTCAAACATCATTGTTTGTTTATTCAGCAAATACATGAACAGCAAATATTGTGCTTGGCACTGGATGTCCAGGAAGTGATGGTGAAAGGGACTAGCTCAGAGAGTTTTCTATCTAGTCAGCAGGAGCTGTCAGTAGAGTGGGAATCCTGGTCCAGAGTGTGGGTGGGCAAAGCTTCCCAGAGGAAATGCTGCTAAGCTGACATCTGAATATAAGGAGGAAGTGGCTGGGTTGCAGGTAGGGAAAAGTCCCTGGAGACCAGCTGGAGTGAGACCTAAGGACAAGAGCCTGATGAAAGAAGTAATGAAAAATTTAAATCAGTTGAGGAGATTGGGTTTTAATCTGAAGTTTATCTGTAAGGCAAGTGTTCATTAAAAGGTTTCTTGAATGCTGTGTGGCAATCACAATTGCACCCAACTTAATGAAATTTGCATCAGTGGGGAGAACAGCCACAAGACCGGAGGCCGGATCCACACTGAATTCATGCCACAGTTGGTGGGTGTCTGGACTAGGATTGTGGTTGTGGGGTGGAAAAAACTTGATAGATTTGGGAGATGTTTAGAAGGGGAAATGGACAAGATTTGGTGCTGGATCCACCTGGTATACATCTCATATCTCTATTTATTGGAAGGTTAATGGGCTATGCATGGTCTTTGCACAGTAGTGTAAAGATTGCCGATTTCCTTGAGATGTCTTAGGGGAAGAACACAACAGCAGACAAGGGAGCATTTTCTGGAGGTTAAGAGTTGAGGACTGGACACTTACTAACAAGGCTTAGAAGTCAACTAACTCCTATGGAGAACCCATAATACGCCAGATAATATATTACAGTATTTTCATACACTCTCTCATCTAATAGTCCAGCTACTCAGAGAAGTACGCATTATCACGCCCATTTCACAGGTAAAGAAATGGAGACTTAGAGGTTAAGGGAACTGTCCAAGGTGCGTATTTGATGTCAGAGACAGGCCTCAGTCCCAGGCTTCTGACTCCAGAGCAGAGCTCTTAATCTCGAGGCCTTATCACAGTTCTCAAAAGAACAAAGATTAAGTATTGCAAGAGTTCAGAGCTAAGTTTTGAAGGATTGTAACATTGGCTCATTCATCCACTCAGTCTCTAAGTCACACAAAACAATCTTTCCTGAGTGCCTACTTTGGACAACTACAATGAGGGGCTGTGCACACTTTGATTGTGAGCGTGAACTCTGGTGCTCAGCCACCTTGTTTCAAAACCTGTCTCTTCCTCTTCCAAGCTGTGACCAATAGTGAATAACTGAACTCCTCGGTGTCACATTTTCCCATCTGTAACATAGAGATGATAATCCTTATGCCATCTCACTGAGATGTTGTGGGGATTAGATGGACTGATATAGAGAAAGCTCTTAGAACAGCACCTGGCACCTACCACCATGCTACAAGCGTTCAATGTTAATATTTGGCAATGAGGATAATGAAGTCCTTGCCATTATGGAGCATACAGAAATAATGTATCGGATGGCAACAAGGACAGTGAAGAACATAAATTCACAGAATGCAAGGCATGGTGGCAGGGGATGCTGTCCTAGAGATGTCCATCAGGGAAAACCTCTCTGGTAAAATTGCTGCAATTATTCCATGCCTCTGGCCAATTTCTTCATTGAATTTGTGGGAGGCAGTTTCCTCTTATTCTGCCCCAGCCTTTGCGGCAGCCCAGTGCTCTCATGACCTGCATGTGAACAGTAGACTTGAACTGCTGCTGTAACTAAACCCTGACCCATCTCTTGCAGGAAGGGGAGCTTCCAGAGGACAACTGCTTTCACTGCCGAGGGTCGGGCAGTGCCACCTGTTCTCTGTGCCACGGCAGCAAGTTCTCGATGCTGGCCAACAGATTTAAGGAGTCCTACCGGGCCCTGCGGTGCCCTGCCTGCAATGAGAATGGCCTGCAGCCTTGCCAGATTTGCAATCAATAGCCCATGGCTTTATATGTCCACTTTTACTGCATCCTCCCTAAAGTGATTTCTAATAAACTGCCCCTTCCTCCTTTTCCCTTTCTCACAAAGAAGCCACGGTGGCTGCAATCACTTCCACCACTGGCAAAACTCAATTACCCGATGACATTTCGTGAGGCTAGTAACATCTCCATGTGGGTCTAAGTGGCAGAGGCATTTTCGAATTAGAGTCGGCTCTGAAACGGGTTCTGAAATAATCCTCCCAAGAACGTGTGCGTGTATCCCCCTTGGCTTTGCTCAGCTATCTCCTTGCACTAGCAAACAAATAAATGTACACTTCAGGCAGGAGGTCAAAGTCATTTTCTGGTTGGGAGTTATTTGGCAAACTTATGCCGTGAGAAAGGGATGAAAAAGGCAGGTTTCTGATGAACCAAATTCCTGTTTCTTACAATGCATTTCAAATCGTCATTGGTCAAATCGAATTTTCAATAACGCAGAAGAGGAAAGGGATGCCCAATGCGCGAACGCACCGGCAGGCCACTGGACACCGAACAGCGTGTATGTGCTTCGTGCTGAAGACAGGCCAGCTGAGGAGGCCTTTCTTTCAAAGTCCCAAGTTTCCTGTGTGATGTGTTTGGGTGATATCTATGTGGGCAATGAGCAGTGCTCCTTCTTAGGATGAGATAAGACATTTCTGCACGCCTCTAAACTGCTAAGGATGTGAGCCAAGTCAAAGCTATGATAAATTTGGTGCTTCAGTATTTGTGTGTGATATGACTTCATTCAGTCCCTGAATTATTACCAAATAAATAAATCAACTTTAAGTCTGAGATATAGCTATGATCTCTTCATAAAAGACTGTGGATATTTTCTAGATATCTATAGGAAACCTAACAGAAAAACTAACCAAGGATGATTTTTAGCAATAATCTCTCTACTGTCAGTGACTACACATATTGAGGACAGTTCTTTCCTCTTAAAGTTGGTTATAAAATTAGAAAAATACTTTTGTTAATGAACTTTTGTAGCTCTTACACCCACTCCTTTTGAGAATAACACTGTAAAATCTGTTATCTATTGAGATGCCTTGCTTTTCTATGATAATTATTTTGATTTTCATAATTTAATTTTTTTCGAGATTTGTTTGTTAGTCTATAATATTCAGCTATTAAAATAACTCACCAGTGGAATGCTTTTCAGGCAATATAAACACTTCTAATAAAAAGATTAAAATATTTTCGAAGCCATAATTTTGCCTGTCCTCGCTTAGCCAGAACGATAGAACTATCACTACCAACTTTCTTTCTTTCTTCTGTGCTTAGGTCCTGACTCTGTTTCTGTTTTCTCACGGCTGTTGACTCTTCTGTCTTTCTAGATTACCAGAGGTGGGAATGATGTCAAGAGACCACTGTGTGTATTCTTCTGCTTCTTCACCAGAACACTCAGTGACACAGACTGTTTGAGCCCTGCATGCAGAACCTGCAGGATCATGTTGCTAGGTGCTTGATGTGCAGCATCACCCAGACGCACACCACCCCTTTGGTGTCTCGTGGCACTTACAGTTTCAGTGGAGGAGACAGATATGTAAACAGATAACTACAACATCGTGTGACAAGTTCTGGGATGGGGGAAGTACAGGGAGTGTTTGAAGCACATAGAAGGGACACCTAACGTAGCCTGAGTGGGGTTAGAAGAGGAAGAGGTGTAAGCAGTGTTTCTTTTCCTTCCCTTCCCCCAGGCTCTTAAGGGCCTTTAATACTTTTCATCCCATAATAAATACATTTACTAATGATTACCTTTATTTATTCAGTTAACAAGTATTTATTGAGCACTGGGGCTGTATCGATAGACAAAACAGACAAAATCCTGGCCCCCATGGAGCTTATGTTTTGGTGGTGGGATATTGATGACATATATATTTAGAGACAAGTAAAAATACATGATATAGAATAAAAACATATGATAACACTGTATATGATATACAGTTTTGATAAATGATATAATGTATAATGTGTTAGAAAAGGATAAATGCTTTGAGGAAAAATAAAACAATAAGGGGGATTGGGAGTTGGGAGGAGTTGCAGTTTTAAATTCATGTTTTGGGAGGTGCCATTTAGAAGGTGTCCTTTATTTTTTTTATTTCAATTTAATTTTTATTTTTTTAAATATATTTAAATTAGTTTCAAGTATACAGTACATTGGTTAGACATCTATAATGTTCATAAAATGATCCCCCCAATTGCTCCCTCCCTCCCCGGCCCTCCACCTAGCCAACATATTGATGCTGACTGCATTCCCTCTGCCATGCTCCCCATCCCTGTGACCAACTATCAACTACTAATTTGCACTTCTTTGACCCTTCACCTCATTCTTCCAGCCCCCCAAACCTCCCTTCCCTCTGTCCATCACCAAATTGTTCACTATATTTGTGAGTTTCTGTTATTTTTAAATAAGCTTTTTATTTTGAGATAATTGTAGGTTCGCATGCAATTGTCATGAATAATACAGAGAGATAGATTCCTGTGTACCTATTACCTAGTTTAACATCAGCAAGTCTGTAGTACACTCATATAGTATTTATCTTTCTCTGTCTGACTTATTTCACTCAGCATAATAACCTCTAGGTCCATCCATGTCGTTCCAAATGGTAGAATTTCATTTTTTTTTTTAATGGCTGAGTAATATTCCATTGTATATATGAACCATAATTTCTATGGAAAACAGTATGGAGGTTTCTCAAAAAATTAAAAATGGATATATACCTTTTGACCCAGCAATTGCACTTCTGGGTATTTATCCAAAGAAAACCAAAACAGTAATTTGTAAAGATCTATGCACTACAATATTCATGACAGCACACTTTACAATAGCCAAGATATGGAAGCAACCTAAATGCCCATCAACAGAAGATGTCCTTTAAATAAAGGCCTAAAAGAGATGAGGGAGTGAGTTGTAAAAGTGTCTGGGGTAAGATTATCCCCTGCAGAGAGAACAGCAAGTGCTAGACCCGTAGGAAGGAGGGCCTGGCGTGTTTGAAGAGTAGCAAAGAAGCCAGTGTGGTTGGAGCACAGTGAGTGAGAAGACGTGGCAGAGAAGGAGGTCAGAAAGCAGGTGCATAAGTTTTGGGACGAGATAGTGCCGTCCTTGGAAGTCATTGGAAGAACTTGGGTTTTACTGTGTGTGAGGTGCTGCTCTGGATGGGGTCTGTTTTCTGTCAACCCCACACTCTCTCCTGCCATACCCTCCTCTTACTGCTGGAGCAGGGGACTTACAAACTACATTTCCCAGACTCCCTTGCCTGCTGGCTTCCTGTTAGGTTCTGCCACTGGGAGGTACTGGCAAGACTTGAAGATGGGGAAAAGGAAGAGCCTTCCTTTTTTTTTTTTCTGGATGAAGATCCTGGCAGCCTTTCCCACATGGCAGCTGCATTAGCAGTTACAGCAGCTGGGAATGCTGGCTCAGGCAGCTCGGTTCCAACAGCAGTCACTTCAGTGGCTCTGATTGTAGGTTCCATGTAACACCATTTTCCCTTGTGTTCCTGCAGCCCAAGAGTGGTAGTGGCTTCCTGCAGTGACTAATCCTTGTAATCAACTCCCTATAATATATATTCTCTCTTTGAAATATAGAGTGGTTTCTGATTTCTCGATTGGATGCCAACTGATACAACTGTTTTGAGCAGAGGAGAGTCACGATCTGATTTGGGTTTTCACAAGCCATTCTGGCTGCTGTTTCGAGAGAAGACACTCTGCAAAGGAAGTGGGAGCCCGGTTAGGAGACCACTGCAGTAATCCTGGTGACAGCGAATGGTGGCCTGGGCCAGTGCGGTACCAGTGGAAGTGGTAAAAGTCACATTGTGGATCTGTTTCAAAGGTAGAGCCATAGGTTCTGTTTACTGTCTTTTATCCAGAAATATTGCTTCTGATCTACTGTATCCAAAACATGTGAGTTCTTTACATACTAGTGGAGATAAGTTTGCACTAAAATACCCACTTCCTGATTGTGAACTGAAAAACATTGTCAGTGGTTTGGGCCGTATCGGGGTAAGGTTATGGCAAGGTTGGCCAACTGGTACTCCTCAGACTATAAGAATTCCATTGGAGCTGGAAACATATGAAAGTTCAAAAACATCCTAGTGATGCTGTGATTAAAACAATGGTATGTTTTGAAAGTTCAAAAAAATTTTAAATGAATATGTGTTTTCAAAAGACATCTATCCATTCATTTATTGATCGAGCAGTTTTTCACTGGGTATCTACTATGTTCCAGGCATTTGTACTAGGTCCTCAGGATACAAAGATGGAAATTAACTTGGTATTTATCATTAATGAGGTTGTAATCTTGGGCCTCCAGGCAGCATAATAGATGAATCTGGCCTTACAACTGTGGAGGACACTATTGTTGCCCTTTGCTGCTTACTCCAGTGACTCTCAGTTCCTCCGCTTGGTCAGGTGACTTGGGCCAGCTGTCAGAGTTGTATCTCAGAATTTGTTTATTCATTTATTTTAACAAGTATGTATCAGCTGTACTGTGTGCAGGACACTGTTCCAAGCACTTTACACTTACTAACTCCTAAATTGTTCTAACAGTTAATTCAATTGATTGATCATCTCTTGCTCCAACACATGCTGTTCCTTTCCATGTCACATTCACCCAGACTATAAACATACAGGTCCTTTCTGTGATCTTCACAAAGATCTGGCCTGACTATACCTTTGTGAAAGTAATGTTACCGGAGAGTGGGGATTGTCTCCCAGCACGTTGTCCAGGTTCTTGACGTCTCGAACAAAGATTTGAGCAAGACACTGAAATACAGTAGAAAAGAAAAGTTTTATTAGAAAGGAAAGTACACTTCCAGAAGTGGAAGCAGACCTGTGCAAGAGAAGCGTGGCTCAAAAGGCCTGGTAACAAAGCCTTTGGTGTTTTTATCCCTTTTTGCTGTGGGTGGTTACTTTTCTTAGAGGGGTGGGCTTCCTTGATTGACAACTAAGATTGACAGGACTCAGTGATTCATCATTTTGCTTTCTGCACATTTTTTTTCCCAGAATTCAGTCTGTTATAATGATATCAATGAACTTCGAGGCATATGTATCATATTATAATGATGGTATAATGAGACTCAGGTGAGTTGAAGGTCGTTGGGGTCTTCACTGTGCAAGTGCGAGTGACTGGCTTAAACTGATACCTAATTCTCTGCCTACTGTTTTCTTTGTGTGAGTTAAAAAAAAAAGCTTTTTGGCTTGCTTAATTGTGGGCGGATTAGGGTGGACCCCTTCTAGGATAGGATGACCTCAGTGTCTTTGCAGGCAGATCTGAAACCCCCTAACTAGCTCTCCTACCTAGCTCTTTTCTAAGAGCTATGAACCCCTTATTATTGGTATGGATGTTGAGGGACGGGAGGTCTCTTCTTCTGTATCTGCTTCCTGCTAAGGAGGGTCGTAGTCCCTGCCTATTAGGTGGGGTCTTGGTTTTCCTGCCGGCGAAGTGCCACCTCAGTCCCTAGACAAGGAAAAGATACAAACTCATTATTTAAATCATATATCTATTTCTATTATTGATTTGCCTATTGAGTAAAGGAAAACAGTCTTGGTTAATATATTTTTTAAAGAGTAAAATAAAAAGACCTTTGTCCTAAAGTCCCCTCCCCTCGCAGACTCTCAGGGCCCTGTCTCACTTAACACCATTTCTGCTTAACAATGAGCTAATGACTCTTATCGATAGCCAGAGGATCTGAGTACCCAGGGCAATTATCAGGATTTGAGGGAGAGGGCCTTCTTCCATAGGAAGGAAGGAAGAAAATGTAACTAGATCTACTAAAAAGATAACTCTGCCACAAATGTCCCATTTCATTTCCTGCTAAAAGATTAAGAATTTTACAAGTGATGTCCTGTCTCAGTAATAAACCGTACTGGACATGGGGGAGATACCTAGAAGGCTGATATTGTATTATAGTAATGAGACAACTTAGCAAGACTTCTTTTGCTGACTGTCCTGGCCATTTATAACCATCCTGCTTTTTTTTTTTCCTTCTGCCTTTCCATTCCAGTTTACCTTCAATTCTCTTCACTCTGGTAGACAGAATAACCCATCTTTATGGCTCCTGTTCCCTAGTGGGGCTTAGCTTCGAAGCTTATTTATTCCTTCACACACAAAGATTTGCAGGGCCAGAAGCTTCCCTTTAACAGACCCTACCCTTCTCGGAAGACCTTTGTAGTTTGAAATGGCTGTATCTTCCCCTCCCTGCCTGCCTAGGGGATTTTGTGGGATGAGGAGGGCAGAGTCCAAACACTTAAACCTTTGCTCCTAGAACAACTTTATACTTCTTTCTGTTTTTATTTTGGCCTCCAGGTAAGATACATTTTGAAGAGGGGAGTTGTACATTTAATTTTTGAAATCTACATTAAGCATTAACTTTGTGATCCATAATTTACCTTTCCAAATTAAACTGGCCAAAGACATCTATTAAGCTTAAGTTTGTAGGAAAGATAATGTTCTTATTCTGTCTTCCACAGATATGAAATGCTCTGATAATATATTCATTTATATCAGTGCCAGTGACATTTTAAAAAATTTCTGTGGTTCACTAGAGCTTAATCTGAGTAAATTTTATGATGAAGGTAAATTTGAAAGAAATGTTCTCAGTTGTTTTTTATCGCCCGTCCTCATTAGTTGCATCTCCTCATTTTCTAATTAAATGCAGTAATTATAGAGAGTTCACATTCATGAAATTATGTGAGAGAAGTGGAGTTATGTTAGTGTCAGAATTATGGTCTATAATTACTGCCTGTGTTAAGGAACATGTAAAATCTAGAGAAGAAAAGACCGAGAACCACAATACAGTAGAGCTTCCTCATTGTTTGGGGGTGGGACATTTAAATCTAGCCTCAACAAAGCTAGTCGCTGTTTATCTCTTTTAACACTATGACTGGCCTCTTCCTGCAGTCAGTACTCTTAGTATCAGTTTTATCCAGCTCCCAAGTACTTCTTCCCTTATTGATGATTATTTCTCAGAAGATTGGGGTCATTAATTCACACTAAGATGTGAATGGCTAATATGCATTGACCATGTCTGCTTTTTAGGTTCGAAATGTTATATTTTTGAAGGTCTTCTATGGGTCAGGCCATGTGCAAGACACAAGAAGCCAGAAGATGAAATAGACATAGTACCTTCTCTCAGGGACATTATAGTCTCACAGGGAACCAGAGATTTAAATGAATATTAGCAAAATAAAATAATACCATGTACCATAGGAAAGGAAGAGAGTGGAGAGTGGTTAACTCTCCTTTAATTGTTGGTCTCCTTCGTTCAGCTGTGAGCTCCTAAGGGCATGAAGTGTGCCTCATCTGTCATTGTATCCTTAGCACCACAGTGCTTGGTGCATAGAAGATATTCATTAAGTATTGGTGGTTTGGTGTTCTCATAGACATGACATTTGGTCGCATACACAGGGCCCTCAGTGTATTGTCTTATGAGCGAATGCCTTGGGAAAATTTCACAGGTAGACAGCTTCTAAAATGACTCACAGTCACCCCCACCTCCTGGTATTCCTGCCTTTGTGCCCTTCCCTTGGTGTGAACTGGACTTAGTAGCTTGCTTCTAATAATAGGATATAGCGAAAATGATGGGATGTCACCCCTGAAATTACGTTATAAAAGATTATGACTCTCTGGCCTTCCTCGCTGGCTCACCTGCCATGTTGTGCGCTACCCTATGGAGAGGTTCACCTGGCAAAGAACAGAGAGGGTGGCTTCCGGCCAGCAGCCAGGGAAGAATGCTGAGGCCTTCAGTCCAGCAACCCATTAGGAGCTGAGTCCTGCCAACAACCATGTGAGTGAGCTTGGAAAGCGCCCCTTCCCTAGTTGACCCTGAGAGGTAAGTGTGGCTGACATTTTAATCACAGCCTATGAGTGACCTGGAGCCAGAGCTACTCAGCTAAGTTCTGCCCAGATCTCTGACTTGTGGGTTGATGAACTGTGAGATAATAAATGTTTTAAGCCAGGAAGTTTGGGGACCATTTATTGCACAGGGGTAGATAACTAACACAAGGTAAAATAATCTTCTGTCTAGGGCCTTATTGATAGATCTTTTTATGTCCAAAAGGTTTTACCGTGGAGAGGAATATTAAAAATCATTAATTCTTTGTTTAATTCTCAATTTATTAAGCTCATGAATCTAATATTCACAACTGAAAACCAATTTTCTAGGGGCCTTTAAACATTGATTACAAATTTAATAAGCATATCATTTTAAACAACTGCAGTTATATATTTAGAATGCTTGACCATTTAAAATACTTCAAAATGTTAATTCATAAACATATAAAACAAAGGTTACAGAATTTATTGCTGTCGTTTCACTTAAATCTACTTGAAAGCATCAATATCATGGGTTTAATGCCTTTCTTATTTCTGTTCTTGTTTTTCTATGCTTGTTTTGATATACCTTCAGGGTTTCAGTATTATGATTTTTATTCCCCTCCTTGGGTCACAAAATTCTTTGCAGATCCCAAAGAAAAGATTACCTTATCAGAACAGCCTAGATTGCGGGACTTGGTTTATTGACTGATTAATTCTTGGTCAGATTTGTTTTGTTTCTCCCAAGGTGATTCTAACCTGAACCACCTTTTTATAGTTAGCTTTTCTATAGTTAAATGCTACCTGTTATGTCAGTGAGACTATTTGAGGCCTTATCTTATGCTTAAGGTTTAATTTTGCAAACTAATATCTATCTCTGAAATTGTTTTCTTACATTATCACTTGGCCATTGTTATATAACCGATTATCCTGTCATAATCAAATATCGATTTGGCCTTTTAGCATTAAAAACTTGCATCTCCTGTATTAGTTGAGATTTAATCTTCTAGGAGTTGAGAGATTGAGTCTGTGTAGTTATCATTCCTTTGTAGGTCATCTGGCTAATACAGTATATTGGCAAACACTGTGCAACCCTCTGTCTGGGTGGTTATTGTGGGTGCCCACCCAAACCGAATAGTCCTTCTGGTTCTTTGCATTAACTTTTGCTGGGACTATTTGGCTTACAGTGTCCAATGTTTATTCTCCTTAAACAGATAGAAATAGGCATATGACTGTGCTTTATAAACATACAAGATTAAAAGAAGAACTGTCAAACCCTCCTAATATTTAAAATAAATAAACATGATCTATTATAGTCATCATTTTCTACTACATTGATCTTGGGCAGACTTCCTACTATTCTATTTTAAGTCATTTTGAATTCATGACCTTTCATAAGACTCATCTTGTCCTGTAGACCATGATGATGATGGTAATGGCAGTGGTGATTATGATGGCAATAGTGGTTTTGATGCTCAAATTGTAACTCTATCATAAGAGACATAGCATTTTTTTTTTTTAATGGGTAAGACTAAACTACAGTGTGTAGGGATGCACACCTGGGTGATAAAACCATAAAGAATACATTATAGAGAAAGTCATTATTATAAAATGATATGCAGAAAGGGAAGGGGGTGTGATGAGAATGACGCTTATGGAAAGAACTTAGGAGATGGGTAGCAAAGTGCTGTTTTTTTGACCTGGGCATACATTTGGGGTGTGTGTGTGTGTGTGTGTGTGTGTGTGCGCGCGCGCACGCGTGCGTGCACGTGGGTGATCTGTGCTTTACTTTTACAATAAAATTTTACTTTAAAAATTGTCAACATCAGTAAGTGGGGGCCTTTTATGTTGACCTCTTTATCCTTCGTACGCTGCCCCTAACATTCTTGCAAACATTCTTGCTTTTTGGCAACGATAGGATGTTGGAGAAATGTTCTAATTTTTTAAAATGTCCTAAATCATGGAATTAGCTATTTTCCAAGAAATTCTGTTTCCTTTTGATAGGAAATAATAATTCTAAAGACCAAGAACTAGACTTTGGGAGTGCACCTGAGAATATGTGGTGAGAAGAATACATTGATGTTGCTGCTAGATCAGAACTGAAAACATGTTTATTATGGCTATTATTTCACACTGATATTTCCAATTTACTATACTGCTATTCTATACTTTGTATAAGGTTTTATCAACTATAAGCCTTTTTCCTGAAACTGATAATCTTTTTGGTATGATGAAACTCCTAGAGGAAGCCAAGATGTGCCTTATAATACATTTTCCACTTTGGTAGAGAAATTTTCAAATTTTTGTCATTCCCATAGTTCATATATTTTTTGCATATTTGCCAAATTCATAATTTTATACTGCCTATATTATTTTCTTAATATTTTTGTTTAATCGACATTAAGTTGACCTCTTAAAGATTAGATTTATAGTAAGCAAAAATATATGTAGAATCATAAGGTTTCGTTAACTGGCCATATATTTTTCCATTATCCTTTAAGATGACTACAGCAGTGTTGGAATTTGAGGAGACTCAATAAATGTCATTTTCCCTCACCCAAGTTTAGCACTACCTGAAAGATAGCCAAAAATCAGGAAAATTAAGTTCAAAATTCCTAATAAAAGCTGCACTGGATGTTGCTTAGGTGCTGGACCATTATGGGCTTCCTAAGGCTTGGACAGACACATCCACCTGCGGGCCTTTTCTGCAGTGTGGCCTCATTTACCTCTCAGCCCAGGATAGCTCGGAAATTGGCCTCCCTGAAGGATCCAATTCACAAGGGGTTGCGGGGGAAAGACTAAGCTACCATACTTAGTTTTTCCTCCAAACTGACCCACTAGGCAGGAGTGAGGAAGGGAGAAGTGAGGGGCCAGGAACTAATTATCCATTAAAGTAATGGATATTTCTGTAAATAAAACACAAAGGGCAAATAACTACTAAAAATAGATGTTTGTCTATGTCTCAAGGCAAAGCATCTGAGCACATCTTTTGGGAAATCCTGCTGTAGTGAACAGTGTTATGGTAAAGTCTTGTGACGTTCACCTTGTCCAATATTGCCTGAGTACCTCTTCTACATCTCAGTTTATTTGTTATATTTGGAGGAACAGATTTCACGGAGAAGAGTCTGTCTGAATCCAAATCAGAGTGAGTCATGTTGACAATATACCACATAAACCATCTTGGCCATTTTTCAGACACTTTTGTTTGATAAACTGTCACTGTGAAGTCATAATCAAATGGTTCTAGCCCTTCTTATGCCACAGAGTGTTATTTTACCCTTACTGTTTATAAAATGACAATACTAAGGCAAAGTGTCATGAATTTTCATTCTTTATTTCCTTAATTGAGCCAGGTATCCCATTAAAATATTTTGATGTGGTAGCTTCCTGTGATCAGACTCCATAGAATGTCAATGCTAAGAAAGTTGAGACACCTGTCTACCTCCCCCTTCCTTTTATAAAGATGATGAAGTGAAGATAATAGACTTGTCCGAGGTCATAACCCCAGAATTGGAGTTTCCTAATTCTCAGCTCATTTATTTTTTTATGCTGCCCCTGGGCCTTTAAGACATGGGGCAGAATTTTGGGAGTTTTGGATTAAAGATTCATGGCCTAGTATGTCTATGTTAACAAGTAGATACATTTTAGTAAGACAGTACAGGTAATAGACTGAGCTAATAGCATGGGTTATCAAATGCTTCTACAATAACCTTTAGACTACAGCGAAATGAAAAAACAAGTTTCCAGGAATCTATAAATCAATATAGCATATTAAAGTGTTGTGGAAAAACTAAGCAAATCTATATTTATTTTCGCCCCCTCAACCTGTCTAGAAGATGAAACACAATCCTGTTATGAACTGCCTTAGTTAAGTCTTATTGGTTGACACATGGAGACTAAGATTTTTATTTTATTAGTCATTAGTTTTTTAATCACTGAGAATTTTCATCTTAAACAGGCAAACTTTCTTATATGTATCTGAGCAAATGTGTTATGCCGCAGCTGCTTCATCTGTAAAACTGTGGATAGTAACAGTACCTCACCATTGTGGTGAGGATTAAATAAGTTAATACATTCAAATTACTCAAAGTGATTGCACAAGGAACAATGCCTAGCACATACCAAGTGCCCAAGAAATGTTACCTGTTATTACGAGAGCTTGTATTTAGTGCCTTATTTCTTTTATAATTTTATTTGAATAGCAACTTCTCCACCAGAGAACTTATTTACACATTATCGTATTTGAATTACATGAGAGATTCAGCATTTAGTGTTTGTAGGGTGCCAGAGATACAAAGAAATATTAGACTCAGTCCCATCTTTGAGAAATTTACAATCTAGTTCCAGCAGAGTGTTTTATCCTATGGCTTGATTTTAGAAAATATCTCTCAGGGGAGCTAAATTAGACTGTTAGTTTTTACCAATTAAGATTCTCGAGGATGAAAGTAACAGAATGCAACTCAAACTGTATGGGTCAATGAAAGTAGTGTGGTATTTCAGGGTGATTGGTCAGGGGCACCACAGTGTTCACTGAAGGCCCAGATTTTCCCACCTATTGGCACCTTTCATCACAGGAGTGGCATCCAGTCAAGACTGTCTCCCCATACAATGTCTGTTAGCTAGAGCTGGGGATGCTTCCTTGCTCATATCCAGGGAAGGGGGAGCTAAAGAACAGAAGCCCCAAGTAAACTTTTCTTCATATCTCATTCATCCAGACTGGGTCACATGTCCGTCCATTCTATTGCCAATCACTGGCAATGAGGTCACTCTAACACCACCTCTGAAGCTGGGGGTGGGGTGAAAATGTGAAGGAAAACGGGGTTCTGTTTTGAAGACAGAAGGCGGAATGAATGCAGAGTAAATAACCAACATTTCTCAGTCTACCTTCTGAAGGGAGAACCATATCTGACTTTTCTTTATGTTCTAATACATTCTGGGCCAGGGGCACAGAAAATGCTTAATATATACTAGTGGGAAGAATGGGTAGCAAATAGACCTACCACAGAATTATTCATTCACTTTACATAAGCCTCCAGCGTCCTAGAAGTGCTAGTCCCAGGAATTAGCATGACCAGTTTTTCCTTATTTAATTGCCTGCTCTCTTGGCAACATGACCATGGACTCAGCCTAGTCCCAGGAGTGCTAGAGGGGTATGGATTGGCCCTTTCTTCTGGAGTCCCTTAGCTGATTAATTATAAGCTGCGATATTCATCATTCATTCCCAGGTCATGGGGCATCTTTCGGCTGGTTGGTATGATATGTCATGGTAGATGAGTCAATCTTTTAAGATTGGTGCCCAGAGAAGTTGGCATTTCAGCTTCCTCTTTATTCCAGCACTGAGGTTAGGGAAACAGCTGTTGATGGACTAATTAGCATCTTAGGAGGACTGAGAATGATCTCTCCATCCTTTAACAGTTGTTTAATGGGTTGTCCCAGGGCGACTTCTAGAGCATCACTAGAATGTCATTTCGTGCAGAAGCTACAGGCTGGCCTAGCTTCCTGGTCACCATATATGTGACACCGTGGTAATAACTATACTAAAAAAAAGGAAGTCCATTATGTCTGGTCACATGTGAGGATAATGTAAGGATGCACGTGACATAGGTAAGTTTGTTAAATTCCCGGAATTAACTCTGACTTGCAGGCTCAACATTTGTTTTATCTCATCGCTATCTAAGCGAGGGTCCATGTCTTAGGGGTAGACATGGGGCAACCAGATACCCACAACCACTGTATAATATCATCCACGGAAGTCATTTAAGCAATTGCGAAGCTAAAGCAAAATCAAGAACCACTTTATACTTTGAGGCATCTCAACCACACCAATCAGAAATGCTCTTATTGGTAATGCCCTGCTTGGTGGGTAAACAAAGGTGGGATGACCTAGGTCAACCTTGGTGTGACCCTTTTAGGAAAACAATATATTTTTTTCTAATAAGGAAAGAATTATTCAAAGTCCTTGTAAGAATCATATATTTCTAGGGGTAATTTCTCCAGTATCTCTCTTTGCCTTTTGAATTTTTTTTTCTCATGCTGTCATAAGTCACCAAATTGGCTTATTCTTTCTGTAGGAACATCAATGCCTTTATTCTGGACACTCATATGTCACATCCTGCCTTCAAATCATTCCAGTTTTCTTTTACTGACTTTGCACCTTTTAGTTTACACCATTGCAGATAACAATTTGGAGAGATTGGATTCTACTTCCTTTGGAAGCTTCAGTTTATTCATTTGTAAACTGTGAATGATAATGGATATGGCAATGCTTGATCCAGATCCACTTGTCAGGGCCTGTTCTGCCCCAACCCCCACCCCAAAGCTGTGCTCCTTACTGGGAACTGCCCTCCATTGCAAGGGGATTACCTTACCTAGCCCCCCTGCCTCAGCGGGGGCCACCCAGCACCAGAGCTTCCTATAGGATTGGCTGAGGCCTCAACTGGAACCAAATTTCGAAAGAGATGATCTCTTTGCCCAATCCTGTATCCTTCCCTTCTTCATGGGTGTATCTCCCCAAAGCAGCCCCAGTGCTCCTGTATGTAACTTCTTATCTCAAAGTCTGTTTCTGGGGAACCCAGTCTAAAACAAATGCTATTTCTTCAGATTGTGGCTAAGATTAACTATATAAAGCCCTCCGGACAGTAATTCCTTTGGAGTTGAGAATGGACTTAATATTTCATACCTGTTATTCTTGGGTGGCATGTCGTTGACTGAAACAGCCTCGTTTCTGTTTGATCTCATCAGTTAATCTTTAGATTAACAATGTAATAACTATTTCAAGGCAAAGTTAGTTTGTGTTAAGTTTGTTATTTGTCCCTCAACTCACTCTTCCTTTGCCGTGGTGCCCTTCATGGCATCTTTGCCTCTTCTCTTCTCCCTACTTCCCCTGGACCCATTCCAGCTTTCCATTATCTTACTGCTCACACTTTCTTCCCCTAGAAAAATGATGTAGGAAGGGAAAAGACTTGGCAAACTTATCCACGTTTAGGCTGAATATGTTACCAACGTTACCCCTTAGCTTTCTAAGTTGCACTTCATTTGAAATTCTGTTTGCCTTTGGTTTTATTATTATTAGTCTCTATATTATAGCCATGACTGGCCGGCAGTAATTTCTGGACTTCAGTCTGGTGTGAGATGAGTCTTTTAAAATTGGTCTTCCCAGATAGGAAATATCTAAGATTCTTTTAAAACATATACCATTCATTGCTACTGCTATTACAAAAAAAGTTTCCCCTTTTCTACTAATACTGTGAACTGAATTGGCCTTAAAAGATGCAATTTTACCAAGCAAACAAAATGAATAAAATTCTTATTGGATTTCTAAGCAATCAGGTGAAAAGAGTAAAAACAGAGAGCGTAAAATATAAATGTGAAAGGCAGCTCAACTTTCAAAGGTCTCAGGAGCTGGGTTGATTGGAGATGGAAAAAGACCTGGCAATAAAGGCTTCTTTTTTTCTTTTTTTTCCCTCCGGCATATGAACTCATAACAGCTAAATTTTTCTTCCACATCATGTTAGGCAGGAGTCTCAGTAGAAAGTGATAGAAAACTCAAGCACAAAAAAAAGGTTTACTGGAAGGATCCTGGAGAAGCTCAGACAATTCAAGAAGGAGCCGCAGGAAACAGGGCAGCTGGTGGGATTCAGGGACTAGAGCTGGGGATGTGGTGCCACCAGACTCTTCACCTTTCATCTCTGCTTGTTGAGTCTGGTGCTGTGGGTTAAATCAGCAGTCTCCAGGGATCGGTTCTCCTATGAGAATTTAATGCCTGATGATCTGAGGCAGAGCTGAGGCAGTGATGCTAGTGCTGGGGAGTGGCTGCAAATACAGATGGAGCTTAGCTTGCCATCACTCACCTCCTGCTGTGCGACCCAGTTCCTAACAGGCCACATGCCACCCTGGGGGTTGGGGACCCCAGGGTTAAATGATATCTTTCAGAAAATGTTGAATCCTCAACCCCAGTACCTGTGAATGTGACCTCATTTGGAAAGGACTTTAGCAGCTGATTGAGAAGATAGTACATTAGTTTGCCAGGGCTGCCATAACAAAGGACCACAGACTGGGCGGCTTACACCACAAAAATTTATTTCCTCATGGTCTGGCGGCTAGATGTCTAATATCAAGGTGTTGACAGGGTTAAAATGGTTCTATCTTTTTGCCCAGTAACTACCTGATTAGGTCTCTGTTCTAAAAAAATCAATAAAACATACTGACAAAAATTTACCCGCAAGGATTTTCATGACAGCAATAATTATAATATAAAAAAATAATACGAAAATAAAATAAAATTATGGTCATTCATGTCATGGAATATACTTAATATCATTAAAATAATTTCTGAAGCTGATGCTCTCAATTTATTAAAGAACATGACAAAGGGATACAAAATCACATATACTACATCTCCCAGCGCCAAAAGAAAAAATGAAAAGAAAAAACGAAAAGAAAAAAGAAGGTGCTGTTTCTTCTGCGGCCTCTTTCCTTGGCTTGCAGATGGGTGTCTTCTCTGTCTTCACAAGGTCGTCCCTCTGTTCACATCTGAGTCCTAATTTCTTCTAAGGACGCTAATCCTGTTGGTTTAGGGGCCATCCATATGACCTCATTTTACCTTAATTATCTTTTTAAAGGCCCTCTCTCCAAATACAGTCATATTTTGAGTACTGGGGGTTAGCACAACCTACAAATTTTGATGGGGCATAATTTAGCCCATAATGGATGAGGTCGTTAGGGTGGGTCTTAATCCACTAGGATTGGTGTCCTAATAAAAGGGGGAAGTTTGGACATAGAGACAGACACGCAGAGAAATTCCTGAGGCTATCAGAAGCTAGGAGAGAGGCATGGCACAGATTTTTCCCTCATAGCCCTGAGGAAGAACCAACCCTGTGGACACCTTGATTTCAGACTTCTAGCCTGGAGCACTGTGAGACAGTAAATTCTGCTGTTAAGACACCCAGATTGTGGCGGGCTTTCTCCGCGGTGGCGGCCAGTACGATCCTGAGGTTCATGCTTGGCTCCGCTCTCATATCCCACTTGCCATTTCTCAGCACGCTCTGCCACCTCCACCTTCACAATAGATCCAGACGCTACATACTGCTCACTACCTCCACTGACACCACTGCGGTCTCAGCCACCATCATCTCTTGTCTAGATTATTGCAACAGACTCCTAATTGGTTTCTTTCTTCCCCTTGCCTCCCCACAGTCATTTGACTCTGTTAAAACACAGAGTTCAGATCATGTCTCTTCCTCAGCTCAAAGTTCTCAATAAATTTCCATCTTACACAGAGATGAAGCTAACATCTTCACAATGGCCTACGAGACTGGATATGACCTATATCATGTTACTTGTCTGGCCTTATCTCCCAGGACTCTGTTGCAGCCACACTGGCTTCCTCACAGTTCTCAAACATACCAGGTGAAGGAGTGCTGTCTCAGGGCCTTTGCACTTGCCACTCCTTCTGCCTGGAATGATCACCCAGGAGCATGACTTGCTTCCTCTCTTCTTTCGACTTTTCTGTTTACATGTCACTTGGTCAGGGAGGGCATCCCCTCTGCCCTACCCTGCACTTATGATCCTTCTTCCCCACTTTATTTTTTCTCCTTAGCACCCATACTTCTTTGTGTAACACTAGATAGATATTTTATGTGTTTCTTTTGCTAGGCATTGGAATTTGATTGACCTTCTAGGTCCTCTGTCACGTGTTGGATGGTGTGACAACCTGCTGGCTTCTTGCCCTGAAATATTGCCTCTCTGCCTGATTAAAGCTCTTGAACTTCTTTTGACTTCTGATCAATCTCATCTTAACTGGGGGAAGAGAAGTACAGTTCGGTGATGCCACAGGTCTTTCTTACCCTGACATTGTGAATTCGTTCTGAGATTTTGTCATATTCTCCCTGCGAATTCCTGCTTCCAGTAACTGTATCCATGTCACCTGCCCCGCCCTGTAGCCCACAGGTGAAATCTCAGGGACCTGGCAGGGAGTTTTAGAGGTAATCTTGGCCTTCTTGGTCACTGTGTTGATGGAGAAACTGAGGTGCAGGGATAGGAAGGAACGTGCCCAAGGTCATATTCTATGTTAAGTACATCTACAAATTTATTCCACATATACTATGTGCCAGGCATTTTGCTAGGCTCTTATGAAATAGAAAATATATATTGGTCTCCGTCCCCCACCCTTCTTGGCATAGAGGTCCTAAAAAACCCTTGTAATTTCCTAAGTTATAGGAGCACTAGGAATATCTCTCCTTCTAATGTTTGGTCTTTGATCTTGGTTCCTGAAATCAAGCTCCTAAACCCCTGGAATTTCCTGGGTGATAGGTGTGTTTTTTATTCTAATGAGGTGACTCTGGGTGGCTCTTGGATGGTCACCAGAAAGACCAAGCTATGATTAGAAGCTTGGAATTTTCAGCCCACTCTCTATTCCCCAGAGATGGGCGAGGGGTTAGAAATGGAGTTAATGATCCATCACGTCTGTGTGATAAAGCCTCCATGAAAAGCCTAAACATATGGGGTTTAGAGAGCTTTCGGGCTGGCAACATGTGGCGGTGCTGGGAGAGTGGCCTGCCCAAAGAGGGCATGGAAGCTTGATGCTCCTTCCCACACACCGTGTCCTATGCATCTATGCCATCTGGATGTTCATCTGTATCCTTCATCATATCCTTTTATAATAAATGGATAAACAGTAAGTAAACTTTTCCTGAGTTCCGTGAGCTCCTCTAGCAAATTAATCAAACTGAGGAGGAGGTTGTGGGAGCTTCTGATTTATAGCTCATCAGTCAGAAGCACGGCTAACTTGGATGTGTGACTGGCATTGCGAGGAGGGGCAATCTTGTGGGACTGTGCCCTTATCCTATGAGAACTGATGCTATCCCCAGGTATAGTGTCAGAATTGAGTTAAATTGTAGGACACCCAACTGATGTGACAGAATTGCTTGGTGTGGGGAAAGCCTCACACATCTGGTGTCACAAGTGTTGTGAGTGTGTTAGTAGTGTGAGAGTAATGGGTAAACGTAGGAGGAGAACTGAGGTTTTTCCTACTCAGCACTGGATAGGGAAGAGTGAGTCACACACAGTTCCTTCCAGTCTGGAGAACCTTACAATCCAGTGGAGAATTGACATAAACAGACAATTATAAGATTGGATAAAAAAGCTCTATGATAGAGAGGGATGGTCAGGGTGGTCAGAAGAGGGAACTGAACCAGATGAAGAGGGTAAGAAAAGCAGAAAGGAGAGGCGAGGAGAGAGGGTGAGGGCTGAAGCTCTCTGTCCACTTAAATTTCACAGCATCTATAAAGGGCCAATTGTTCACTCATTCCATCAAAATGTATTGGGTGTCTACTACTGTGCCTTGCCTTGAAAAACATAGATGAGTTTGGTATCTTAAAGACCAAATAGGGTCACGAATTTGTGAGGTTGGCCAGCAAATCCGAACCCAAGTCCTTGACTAGTTAAGTCAACCATTTCAAAGTATCGAGAATTTGTTTCACGGCTCCTTCTCTCTTCTTTGGGGACACAGCATTTGGGATTATTGTTGTGCAAACTGGCTGTGATTATGAGCCACAAGGTTATTTGGCAGTGGCCTTTTGTTGTCAAGCCTGCCACACATTTCCACCTTCAAAGGGTCCCAATGTCCTTGAAATGGGTAGGTGGCATTTGTTCTTACACAAGTCATTCAGCCAGCCTGCTCAAGCAGAGCCAACAGGTGCCAGGGCCTTTAATCTTTCAGGACACAACCTTGGCCTTTGTAGCCAGTTCACCAAGAATCGGAGAACAGCTGCTCAAGGATTCATTCTGGAAGAAATCATTGTTCAGTGGAGGGGGGACACAGGGCCCAGCCCGGCAGAGGACTTCTGTTTCACACCTACTCTCCAGCTACTCTGGTAGCAGAGTCAGGTACAGAACACCTTCCACTCCTGCAAGTAAATGATCTCTCCTTTGTGAGCATATGTAGACACCCAGGGAGACGTTTTTTGTTTTGTTTTCTGTACGTAGAGTTGCTTTACACATACATAGAACATGCGATGGCTTTGGCACCTAAAGTCCAATTTCAGTGTTTCAAGGAAATGCTGCCCATAGGTTTAGTAAGGTGGGATTAAGAATTAACTGCAGTCATGTGCCCATTAACAGCATTTTGGTCAGTCATACACACATGACACTGGTCCCGTAAGATTGTAACGGAGCTGAAAGATTCCTGGTGATGTCTTGGCCATCATAATGTCATAGCGCAACGCATTCACATGTTTGTGGCGATGCTGGTGTAAACAAACCTACTGCCTGTCATTCATATAAAAGTATAGCATATACAATTATGTACAGTACATAATACTTGATAATAAATGACTATGTTACTGGTTTATGTATCAACTATACTATCTATCATTATTTTAGAGTGTAGTCAGTCCTACTTACAAAAAAGAAGTTTGCTGGAAAACAGTATGCACTGCTACAGCTTCCTAATTATGTTGCTACATTTGCCATTATTTCTGTTCTTGTGGTTGTGTCCGTTGTGTGTGGATGGTGGAGTGCCACACCACGGTGCACTCCTGTGCTTCTCTTCCCACCTCCAAGTTTAGGGACATCATGTCTCTGAAATTGGCCTCAGTGGAGTAGTTACATGGCAGTAGTTAATGCTCAGTGGAGCATTAGAAATCAGGGCCTTGTTTGTTTGTTTGTTTGTTTGTTTGTTTTTAAAGGAGAGCTGTTTGTTAACCCTTTGCCAGCCCACCAATGGATTCAGCAGGCAAGTGGAGAGACTGGCCTTAAATTAGTGCTGATAGTTCATCCACAAGAACAGGAAGGAAGGCGGGGCATTTGTACAGGTGGGTAGATAGATATAGGAGAGAGAAGTTTCCTATTTACTAAGTGAAAAAGAAGCAAGGTAATGACTTGAGAATAGGCTAGGAAGGGAGGTGTTGGAGGTTTGAGATGTGGGACAGAGAATGGATTAGAGAAATGTGTTTTTGTCTGGCAGGATTAAAAGGCCACTGGAGGTTAGTGGTCATGAATTAAAAAGAAAGCTAATACGATAGGCGTGAATATGCCCCTCCCCCTCTTTCAGGGGCTTGGGTAAAGCGGTGAGTGACTGCATAGCTAGGCTTTTGTCAGACCAGAAATGACTATGTGTGTCAGGGCTGAGATTATAAAATTATAAATGTAAAAGTCACCACCTCACAGACCTTCCCGATTCATTCTAAAATCATGCTCTACCCTCCATAACTTTAATCCATTATCCTGTTAATTTTCCTATTTTGACTTAAGTCACCTGGTTCATCCATCCTACCTGACAGCAGGGATTATGCTTTACTGTTGAATGCAGTGCCTACAACAGTGCTCGGCACACAGTAGGTGTTTAGTAATATGTTGAACAACTTATTTGAATGGAGTCACTTGCATATTCTCCTAAAATCCGCACAGTGTTGTGAAGAATACTGAAAATTCTTTTTGTACCTCTTCGTTCTTTGCTCTGCTGTGTTTAACCTTTAAGGAGCATAGGGATTTTTGGAGCCAGATACGCTAAGCCACGGTTCATTTCCTGGACACTCCTAGGTGACATATTTTTACAGTACGTGAGACCCAACCTCAAGCCTCAGAGGCAGCTGCCCTGGTGGCGTTAACACCAATGTTGCTGGCCTTTGTTACACTGGACTCAGCATAATGGAGAAGGGTTATATCAGAACTCCTAAACTCGGAGGGTGGGTAGTTAACGTATTTGTTACTTTTTAGTGTTGCCGACAGCGGTTTAAGGCTTACTGTGTTGCTCCAGGCGAGGTGATGACACGAAAGCACAAGTCCCAAAGTCCAGGGCTGCAGGATACCGCGTGGCGGCTCCGGGACAGAGGCGCTGCAGGCGCGGCCGGGGAGGGCGGGGCCGCTCCGGGGCCGCCCCGCCCGCGGGGCTCCCACACTGGACGTTGGCGGAAGGGGGCGGGAGTTTGACCGCCTGTCTGTTTCTCCGAGTGGACAATAAAGTTTCGAAAGTTTGAAAAAAGGAGAAAAAAAAAACCACGCCCCTTCGGCCGCCCGCTTTTGGACGCCTGAGGCCCGCGCAGAGTTCGGGTGGTTCTGCGTTTGCTGCGGCGGGGCGCGCGCGCAGGGATGGGGGTCACGGTGGACGTGCACCAGGTGTACAAGTACCCCTTCGAGCAGGTGGTCGCCAGCTTCCTCCGAAAGGTACCCGCCGGCTCCAGCCCCGCCGGGCTGGCGTTCTCGCGCGCCGTCTCAGCTGGGCCAGCTGTCTGCGCCCCGTCCTCCGCTCTCCTCCCCGCTTTCCTCTCTTCTCTCTCCTTTCTTCCCTCTCTCCTCCCTGTGCATAAGTCTGCACTCACCACCTCTTTCCTCCAGCTGCCGATTCGCCTCCGGGATGTGCTGGACGAGGGTGGAGGTGGATTTCCTCGAAGGCTCCCCCTCCGGCGTGAGGCAAAGGCTCCGTGCGGGGCATCACGTTCACACTCTGCCCCAGCCCAAGGGAGAGGCTTGCGGAGGAGTCACGGGGAACCCAAGTGCTGAGGCCTTGTCGATCTTTCTAGTACATCAGTGACCCCTGAAAAACTAGGGGGGCCATGCAAGCCATCATCCTGGTTTATTCTACATTATCTTATTAAACAGCTGTAGGGCTTTGGGAAGATTGCTTACCCTCTCTGTGCCTTAGTTTTGTAATCTGTGAAATGGGGAAAATAACAGTATCAACTCAAAGGGTTGAATGTTGAGGAATCAGGTGACATAATTCATGTAAAGGGCTATCGCAGTGAAATTATGGCTGAAGCATGAATAGGCATTTCCTAGGCAGAAGGGGAGAGGAGAAGTGCTTTCCTATATTATCATTCCAGCAGCTTCTGGAAGTAGTTATGATGGACTTCCATTTCATGGTCTGGAGAAACTGAGGTTCAAAGAAGTTTAAGCACCTTTACCAAATTCCCACAGCTAGCAGGTGGGAGAGTCGTGATTTCAACACATCCGAATCTAAAACCCACACCCCTAATCGCCAGGCCGTGCTGCCTTGTACCAAATGGAAACTCAGACAATTACAGTCATCCCTGGGTATCCCCTGGGGGATTGATTTCAGGACCCTTTCCTGGATATTGAAATCCTTGGATGCTCAAGTCCCTTATATGAAATGGCGTTGTATTTGCATATAGGCTGCAGAGGGGTATGCCTACACATGACCTCATTTGCGTGGTTTGAGCATAGTGCTCAGTGCATGGCAAATTCATGTTTTGCTTATTGGAACTTTGTGGAACTTTATTTTTTTTACGTATTTCTAATCCACAGTTGGTTGGATACAGAGGACTGATTGTATTGGGGGGATAAAATGTTTCTGAATCAACTGTGCTTTTCATCTGATCTCAGTTTCCTTATGTCCACAGTCTTCTCTGTTATTCATCCTGGTGGACCTGTTGTGCCTGATATAGCGTATAGCTTTGCTGTGTGATACGGTGAGGAAACAGTGTTTCGGTTATCTGTTACTGTGGAACAAAATCATCTGTCATTTAGTGGCTTAAACCAGTAATAGGATTTAATTCTCATGATCCTATGGGTGACTGGGCTCCACTGCGAGGTTTTTATGTGCCATGCGTTATAAGCTGAGGTCACCTATATAGCTGCATTCAGTTATATTCAGGATCTGGAAGAATTCTTATGAAATACTTAGCAAAGTGCCTTGCACATGGTAAATAAAGACTGAGGAGGACATTTTGGAAGGGAGGGGTAGGGGAAGGGGAGAACATTTGCAGAAGAGGCCTAGCGATGGGGCATTGTTAACACCGTGGATGACACTACTATAGTTTCATTTTTTCTCTTCAGAAGCAGTCTTCACAGATTCCAGGGACTATCTATGTGACTATTTCTAAGATATGAGTAAATTTGCTGTGAGAATTTTCATCTTATATTATTTAAAGCCATGAATTGGAAGTCAGTAGACCTGGATTCCAACCATTGTGCTTTCTCAATTAAAAACAGTTTTGGGGTGGTCGTGGGAAACAGTTTTCACCAGCCTATGCTGTGCCTTTGTGCAAATTAGAAAGAGGCATCATCTAGGGGTTCTATTCTGCAAGCTCACAGTAAATGGAGCTGTTTATGCAAATTAGAAAGAGGTGCTTCTTCCTCTTTTTGGCTGTAGCTCTGTGCCCACTGGCCTACTTAATTGGGAGCCCTTGTGCAGTGAGCAACATGCACAACTGTATAAGACAACCCTACTGTCTTAATTTTTCATCTGTGAATGCCATGTACCCCACCCATCTCCCAGGATTGTTGTGAAGATCAAATGTGTAACATGCATAAGCTTTTTATAAGCTTAAAGTAGTAAGAATGATCTTTTTGGCAAAATACACTTTTACTTTTCTTCTAGTCTTTATGTAGTTTTTTTTTTCAAAGGAAAGCACTTGGCAGAAGGGACAATTATATGAGGATCTCTGGGAAGCATTTAATCTGATTTTGCACAATGGTATGTTTGAAGCCCCTCAGCACTGAGGAAGTTCTATTTTAGATAGACTCTACTGATCTGTGGCTTTTGGTATGTTAGAACTTGTCTTCCAAGTTATAATATGCTACTATTTTTAAAACCTGAGAAATGTTTGCTCTTCTTACACCTGCCTGTTGGATACCACAGGCAAAATATTAAGCTACATGCTTTCAAAGCTAAGTGGCACCTTGAAAACAAACACCACAACATGCTTTGTTCATGGAGTATGTATAGTGTTTCTCAGTGAACTCTTCATGGGGGGAATACTATGAAGCCCAAAATGGTTTATTCATTGGATGTTAAACTGTACTTTCCATGCACTGTAGTGTCAATGCACTAGACAGTGGATTTTGTTTTCTTTGTATCGCAAAGAGAACACAAAGTCGCATAGGTGAATGTAGCAGTTTAGAAGCGCACTCATCTCTGGAAGCACACATGATTCTGCTTAATGGGCTTACCTTTCTTGAGCTGGATTCAAAGACTTCTTAAATTTTATCTACTTGAAATTTAAATTCATTAGAAAGCCATTCTTGTTTATTCTTAAATGAGGCCAGAGAAGTCATAGTTTTATACTATAGACAAAAGAGGCATTGTGAATAGAGTGTAAGCTTCCTGGGCAGAGAATTTGTCATTTGTTCCTGATGTATCCCAAGTATCCAAAGAGATCATGGAACATAGTAGGTACTCAACAAATCCTTGTTGAATGAATGAATGAATGAATGAATGAAATACACTCTTCTGGGATTTAGCCCTGTCATAATTTCAGACTGAATCAGTATGGGGTTCGGTAACATCCTTACTTTGGATATTGTAATAAAATGGACAGATTAAAATAATTTCTCGAATTTCATTTGTTCTAGCCAGGAGCCTGATGTGCTGAACAAAAATGGTTGGAGTGTTTACCCTTAAACTCATAAAGGGATTTATGAATGGTTATTTCCATTTAGAGTAGAAAATTGATTAGGTGATTAATAACGTTTCTGTTTCTGATCTTGTCTCTTCCCTCTTGCAAATTTGACACTTATATGTCTGGAACATCTCTCCCTGAAGAGCTCCTGAAATATTCGGAGTAAACCCACATTTCCAAAATAAATGATTTGATAAATGATAGGCCTAGTTTAACATATGGTTATTTATCTTTTGGCTCACACTGTATTAATGTTTCTTCTTACCTTCCTGCCCACAGTTCTACTAGCAGAAGACATAGGAGAATGGTGCAGATGATAGGAGCATGGACTCTGACCTCAGACTGAGGCGGGGAGGGGATGGGGCTTCTAGCTATGAGATTAGGCAAGTCCGTTCATTTTCCTATGGCTCAGTTTTCAAAATAATAATAATAACAACTATCTTTTAGAGTTGTTGGGGGAAATAAATTGGGTAACACACGTAGTTGCGTGTAATAGACATAGCTTAATGTTGGCTCACAGTAGGTGCTTTAAAAGTACTTGTTAAAAATCATGATAGTAATACAATAATAATAATTTATTACATTTATTTCATGAACCTGAAAATAAAAAGCCACAAGAAGTTGTCTGCAGAAATCTTTACTAACTTCGAGTAATAAAGTGGGGAGTGAGCATGAATAAAGGTGTATATGTGAATTATGACTTATTTTTTAAGTGCCATTTAAATCACATTAAAGTATACTTGGGGGTTGTAGCTTAATCAGTGTGTAAAAGGAGATTTGAAACTATCAAGGTGCTTGTTAATAGTTAAAACATTCACTATATACCTACTAATAGACATTCGTAATAAGTCTGTGCATGCTTTTGCCCCTGGGAGATGAAAAGATAAATAAAACATGTCTCTGGCCTCAAGGAGCTTGCTGTCAAGGGAGACAGGGAAATATATGAATTTTTGTGGTAAGTGCTTTCTCAGGGGCATATCACAGATATACAGTGTAGGCCAAGGTTTGTAATTTAATTATAAATCAATGAGAGCGTTTGGAGTTTGGAGCCCTTTTAAAAAAATAAATATTCTTTCTAGTACTCTTCTCCGACGTGGTGCTTTCCTTAATGCTAGTGGGGAAGGATGTGTCAGCGAGGCCTTGTATCTTCTACAAATCTCGAAATGCTGCAGCATGAGCTCGTGAGGTTTTACTAGTCTAAGAAAATAAGAAATATCTTCCAATAATTTTTAAATCATCATTTAAATATATTTAGATTGCAAATGGATACCAGTAACATACCTAGTGCCACACCACAGTAAATTGCAAGATAAAGACTGAAGACTTAAAAGTAAGTTCAAAATATTGATTCATTCTTTAGTAGCAAAACCAGCTACTATTTTTTGAGGACCTCTGTGGTGCCTCTGTGATGTTATACTTTACATAAAATTATTTCCTTTAATTCTTGGAACAGCTCTTTCAGGTAGATATATATATATATTTTTCTAATTTTACAGATGAAGAAACTAAAGCAGACTGAGGTTAAAGTAATTTGCCCAAAATTCCCACAGATGGGCACCAAACTGAGATCTCTTGGATTCTAAAACTCATTCTGTTTCCGTACTTTGTGTCTTTATTTTAATTTTGTTTTTTATTTCTTAACTTTTAATTTAGAAATAATTAGACTTGTAAAACATTGCAAAAACAGAGAATTCAAGTACACCCTTTACCCTGCTTCCCCAAACCACTGTATAAGTTTTAAAACCAGGAACCTAACACTGGCACAATGTTAACTAATCTATAAACCTTGTTCAAAATTTGGCAGATGCCCACTATTTTTTTTCAGAATACGATGCAATCTAGGACTCCAAAATCCAGGACGAAGAAATCACCTCAAGCTATGCCAAATTCTCAGATTCCAGGACTGCATTTAATTGTTGGATCTTAATCTCCAATGTGGGTCAATTCCATAGCCTTTCTTTGTCTTTCCAGACCATGGCACTTTCAAAAAATACTGGTCAGTTATTTTGTAGACTTTGATTGTATCTTTAATGTATTGAATTTGCGTATGCATTTAATGTTGAAATAAGAGGGTTTTCCTTTGTGTCACAATATAAATTATTCCTTTCAGAAAAGTGCATTATGTCATTTGCCAATTATTAGGACATTTTTGAATGAATGAGAGTGATGCGATATGAGTGGTTGGCCTTTGCTTAGAATCATAACATGTCCCAGCCAGACGGCCTTTGAGGATCATCTGCTGGTTCACCTCCCTGGCTTCACAAATGGCCCCATCATGTCTTGGCTTCTTGTCCTTTGTTCTTTCTACTTCATCATCCTACTGGCCTGAAATGCCCATGGACAGCCATTCAAAATATTTATTGACTTAAAATATGGTTAGTCCTTGATCATTGAAATTTTGATTAATCGATGACTCATTTGATCTTGCTATGAAATTAACTTTGTGCTTCTTCTAAGGTAGACTACTGCATGCAGCTCATTAGGGGAATTTGGCGTAGCTCGCGGTGATTTCTTTATTTAGCTAAAAGCCAAATCTCTTTCAGCAGCTCTACCCTTTTGCATGTACATGTTTGGAAGCACCCAGAATCATAAAGATTCCTTTCATGTTTATAAAGCAGATACGTTAATACACCAGACTTATTTTAGGTCTTTTTTGCAGAACTAGTCATACAGATTGGTTAGCTCAACTGCTTCCTTACACTCTCTTGGATTGTGCCATTGGAAGTTGGTAAACAATGACTCCTTTGGAAGTCATTGACTTTTTTTTTTTTTAATGGAGACTGGGGAGTGTATTATAAAAGGCAGGCATTGATTTCTGAGGTTTTTGGAAAGCTGATATTTTAATAACTCCTTAACTCTCTTAAGAATAGGCTTTATGAAAGCTTGTAAATTGTTTTCTCCTGTGAATAAGAAAGGTAAAAACCATATTTTCATGAAGCTCCTCCCACAATATGTTGAATGTTATTCCTGGAATTAGATGGACTCAATTTCTTGGCCTCTCACTTCTCATAGCTACATGTTTGTTTTCATGTATATTTTCTATTTCACCCTTTTTTTTTTTTTTGCAGTTTTGGCCTCTTTTAATATGTTAAAAATAAATGAAAAGGTTATATAACAAGTACATTTTATTCTTGTTAGACTGTTACATACATATATCCTGTGATTATTTGCAGTAGATCAATACCTTGGGGAAAAGGAAGGGAGTTAGTTTATACATTCTCTGAAGGAAGTAAAAAAATCATAAGTTCAAAATTAAGTCAGATACACCTTAAAAAGATCCCTTAAGTCACCAGAAAAGATGGCACACACGGGGAATGTACACAGCCCTATGTAGTAATTCTTCTGCTACTGCACCTGTGATCCACTGAGCCAAGTCCAAGGATGGAAAGGGTGTTTGGAAGTTATCTCTGTCATCAGACCACTCTGCTTCCATGGGAGGAGTGGACTGGGGACTGGAAAATCCCAGTGTGGCCCTGCTTGTGTGCAGGCTTTATGCCATCACCTTTTTTTAACACAAAGACTCCTTATCTTCATCCTTGTTAATAGATGTACTCTTTTGGGGAAGAATAAACAAAAGAATACATATGGCAGCCTCTAACATAGCGCCCTGCATCGGTACAGTAGGTGCGTAATAAGTCTATAATGAGTTTGCTCTGACCTAGCTCGATCCATTCTACTGTCACACTGTTTGAAAAGGTGTCCAGAAAATCCTGGTCACCTGCTTTGTGTTTTCCCAAATTGGTGTTACTAGTGGTGACCCTTTCTGAGCAGTGTTCCCATTCTCAACCCCTTATTATCTGACTTCAGATAAATTTTTGTGAATTAAATCTTGAATATTCAAGTTACAAAATGGTGTCAGATCATTTCAAGTGATGCCAGGTAGGGGGAGCCTCAGCACAATAAATCCTCAGTTTAAAAAAATTCAAACGTATTCTTTTTATGTCATGGTATTTAGCTACAGTAAATAAACCTCTAATTTTTTCCCCCATTCTCATATGGAAACTTGAGGCTCATATCTATCCAACTCCAAAAGTAGGTGCATAGGAAAATGACTTGAATCTTGCAGATGATTTTACCAGAGTGAATGGGTTTCGCTAATTTACTTTTGGTATTTACAAGCATTGTCTAATGGGTTACCCCTAAGTCTTTTACAATGACCCTTCACAATGTTCCATCCCCCTATCATCCCTTAGTCTGGTATATATATGGTTTGTTTCCTCAACTAGCATATAAACTTTCTAAGAAGGCTACAATTTTGTTTCATTACTGTATTCTCAGTGCCTATAACAGTGCCTGGCATGATAGGTGCTCAGAAAACTGTTGAATGAAGAATAAGTAGTTTTCTGTTATTATTTAAACTGATACCTTTTGACTTAATAAGCAAATATTATAGTTATTAAAATGTGAAGTTTCTAAAAAAAAAAGTGAAGTTTCTGAGTTTATACTCTAGGAATTTCACTGATAACTTTGTGAAGTAATCAGAACTTGAAAACTTTGATCATTATCCTTCTCTGGTGATTAGATATCCAACTTCTTTCATAATTTACTTCAATAATCTTCTAACAGCTTACATTGTATTTATAATATTCAGTCAGGATGTATAGATGAATGTAAAATGAACAAACTAGGACTGTAGTAAAGGAAATACTCTCATTTTACCTTAGTGTAAAATTTCTAGTTCACACACACACACACACTTACTTCAGGGCATCTGTGTGAGTCTCAGATATTTGCCTCAAGGGTGCTGTGTAAGTGAGGCCCCTAGGTGAGGAACAGAATAGCTAAAACCTGACCCTCTGTAATGGGCTTTATCTTTAAAAAATACTAAACATCAAGAAAGTAGTCATCATAATTTTGAGCATTTCTTTCTGGAGCAAAAATGAGGAATGAGTGAATATTTTATTTTTATTTTGATCTAATTTATTTATTCTTATTAAACTATTTATTTATTTATTTATTTATTTATTTATTTATTTATTTATTTATTTATTTATTTATTTATTTATTTATTTAAACTAAGGAAATGATTTTAATTCACCCCCACCCCGACCCAGTCTACCACTTCCCTCCTTCCTCCCCATTACCTACTTTCCGGTAACCACTAGTCAGATGTCCATGTCCATGAGTCTCTGTCCTGTTCCTTTGTTGCTTTTAGGTTTATATCCCACATATAAGTGATATCATGTGATTTTCAGCTTTTCGTCTGGCTTATTTCGCTTAGCATGATTATCTTGAGGTCCATCCATGTTGTCGCAAATGGCAGTATTTCATCTCTTCTTATGACTGAGTAATATTCCATTGTATATCTGTACCACAGCTTCTTTATCCAATCATCTATCATAGGACACTTTGATTGCTTCCATGTGAATATTTTAAAAGCCGTATTTTTGATTAGTTATCAAGATTGCAGTTGCCAGGTTGGAAGTGGGAAAGCCAGTTTATGGCATGAGGCATGATGAGGTGTGAGGCTGCTGAGCACTGAGATTGGTCTTTACAGATTGGGCCCTGAACGAAGTAAGATTTATTTTCCAAATTAATCCCTGAGGTCAGCGAGGTTTATCTTCCAACCATTCATTCATTTAACAAATATTTATTGAGGGCCTAATACGTGCCAGACACTGTGCTAGGTGGTAGATATACAGAAGTGACTGAAAACGACATTGTTCCCACTTTCATAGAGCCTGTGTTCCAACCTAGTGTCTTTTGGGGCTACAAGATTGTGTGAAATTGAAGGACCCTTTTCTCTGAAAATCAGTAAGTCAAGTCAATTAATCCGTCAGCCTCTTCACACACACACACACACACACACACACGTACGCACGCACACAACTGTGGGGTGGGGGCGATCCACACTCACTGAGTTTTGTATGCCATTTCCTGGGGTTCAGAAGGCTTTCACAAGTTTGCTTAGTGGAGGGCCCCTCTTCTCTTGCCCCTTAGCCCCTTCACTGCTCTCACTTCCTCCGTAGCACCTTGGGATGTCTTGGATAAGACTTCCTGTAATTTTCTCTTCATATTTGAGGACTGTAGGGAGCTAAAGCTCCCCAAATTCAAAAGAGTGCATGGATTATCTCGGGAGGCCTGCTTGCATAAAAAAGAAAAAGGCTGGTTCTGTGGAATTCCAGCAAGAGGATTAAGAATAGTCGAAGGGAGTGTCAAAGGGAGTGTCGAAAATTGTACCTTGATCTTATTATGTTATTTTGGGATACACAAAACAGATTATGTATAAAAAGAAGCATAAGAAATAAACTCGGAGAGACAGTTGTGAGATCTGTTCTCCCTCCTGCACCCTGTCTATCTTCTCTTTTTTCTCAGTCCCCGCTCCCCCATTCAGGTACCTGGTTCGACTTGGTCGGCTGGTTTCCGACAGAGGACATGATGAAGCAGTAAGCCTCAGGGAAAAAGGCCCAAGGAGTGCTAGGCAGACCCGGGTCAGCAGCCACCCTATTCTGTGGCTTCGAAGAAGTCACTTCTGCTCCCTCCCTGAGTCTCTCTTTTTGCATTTGAGCAATAGAAAGGGTTGGATTTGAGTAACGGAGGCTATTTAAGCTTAAGTTAGATGAGCAGGCTTTGAAGGCAACAGAGACTATCTGTGTAAATTATAGTCTCACTGCTCATTAGCTGGGTGATTTTGAACAAATTACGTAGTTTACCTGAGCCTTACTTCTCACACACGAAATGGAAAAAACAGCAATATATCTCATGGAATAGTTTTGAGAATTAAACCAAAATCTATATAAACTTTCTAGGACAAAAATGGTCGCTATTATTAGCCTTGTTATATCCAAATTGTCTTTCAGGGGAATTTCGTCAATAAATAAACTATTTATTGAGTACCTGGCATAGACAACTTCTATGATTGTATTCCTGTGATGTCACTGAGCCATCGGGCCGTGATATAGGACAGTAGTGAAGGAATTCACTGTTTTAGGCCTGGTTTAATTTCCTGGTTCACCACTAACTAGCTGGGTGACCCTAAGCTCTCTGACCTTTGTTCAGTTTCTATTTCTGAAAGATGGGATGATGATAACATATGACCCACTCACAACAGAGGCTGTTAGGAGATTTAAACAAGGTCATGCAAACAAAGCATTTAGCACAGTGCCTGGCCCAAAGAGCATTCTTGATTTTAATAAGGCTAGTTCAATATTAATAGTATTATTTGATTTTAATTAGTTTAACCTAACCTACCTCTGCACTCAGGGCTAGGTTGGATCTAAAGAAGTTTCCCTCTGGATTTTATACAGGTCCAGCTGATGACAGCATCTCACTTATCTAGGCTGAAGTAGTAAAATTAAGAACTGTGATTCAAAACTGGCCTTAGATGTTCCTTGGAAATAATTACTGTTCTTACAAGTAACTGTGGTTACTGTGAAATAATTCACTTTGGTAAAAGATGGATGCTAATTCTTCTTTATGTGTTTTCTTTTAGTATCCCAACCCCATGGATAAAAATGTTATCTCTGTGATAACTATAGAGGAAAAAAGAGGTAAGTTCTTTGAATATACCTTGCTTCAGTGATGATCATTAAGTGATACTGATTTTTGTAAAGATGTGTGTGTATGTGTGTGTGGCCCATTATGTTTTAAACATAATAGGTTTATTTCTGTATTGACCGATGGAAAAGAACATCCAGCATTTGCAGAAGTCGAAGCCTTGCCTAATATATTATACTCTTGTTACTTTCTCAATTAATCATTGATGACAATCATAACAGCTGACATTTTTGGGTACTTAATATGTGCTGGGAACTTTTTCTTTTATTAACTAATTTAATCTTTATAACAATGTATGGGGTAAATATTATTATTGCTCCTATTTAATAAATGAAAGAGCGAAGGTACAGAGAGGTTAAATAACTTGCCCAAGGTCACATGACTATATCCCCGTAATATATTCATACATACTTTTATAGATGGTAAAATAGATGTGATTAATATCATGTATATGAGATGTGACTGTAAAAGTGATTAGATTATGTAGTTGTAACTGTGCTTAATTGTAATATGGTTCAGTAGTATTGACTAATGCAGAGGTTGACCAATTATGCTTGTGCTGCGTGTTGTTGTAAATAAAGTTTTATTGGTACATCGCCATGTCCATTTGTTTACATGTTATCTACGGCTGCTTCCTTATGACAACAGAAGAGTTGAGTTGTTGTGACAGAGACTGTTTGGCTCACAAAACCTAAAATATTTACCATTTAGACCTTTACAGAAAATGTTTATCGACAATTGGGCTAGAATGTAGGAGTCTTCATTGATCTCTGTCATTCACTGTCAGTATTCGAACTTGAGAACTGGGCAATGCAGGAAGCTATAATGATGCACATAATCAATGTGTAAACATTTGGAGACATGCAGGCCCACACCTAACATGTTCTTGAGCCTTCTGAGTAAATGAATGAGATGCTTCTGTTCATTACATGACTGAGGCCTTCTCTATGCTTGGTGAACACAAAACTGTCTTGCTTGTGAAGATATTTTTTGCACTTCCTTAACTCTATAAATATTTTTTAAAAAACATTTTTTCATGTGCTTGCACTCGGTGTGGGAGAAACTTGTCACTCGTCATCAGAGAAATCTGATTTCAAGTCTTGATTTTGTTACTATTTGTATGACCTAACTTCTTGATACCTCAGTTTCTTCATCTGTTAAATGGGGAAGTAGTAATCCTGCTTTTAGGTTGTTGTGAAGATCAAGAGATAGAACAGCGCGCACATTCCAAAGTGGTATAGGAACGTTAATTATGATTTCTAACATAGACGAGGGCATCTTTGCCTCCAGGAGTGGCTCATCCATTTTAAGTCTGTGTGCTGTAAACGTTGGATGAAGTAGCTGGAGGAATGCCAGCAGGCAGAAGAGACAGACCAGTTTGTCACCCTGTCAGCGACTTCTGAAGAGTAAGGGTGTTTGCACCAAGGTTCAAGGTTCTTATAGCTGGAGCTTTGAGGAAACTTGGCAGGAGCCTGGCTGAGTCACAGTAATTCACAGAGCAAAAGACAACACTTTGAGGTTTGTCTTTTTCTCAAACTTGGTCTTCTTTTTTCTTATCTCACATTTATTGAGTGGTTTGTTGTTTTTTTTTTAACATCCGATAATTCATTATAGGTCTAAATTTTGTAACCGCTGTGCTTGAAAACATATTTGGTGCAGAAGGTGGCACAATCAGATTCTCCATTTTTTTTTTTTTTTTTGCTAAAACATTTTCTTTGTTGGAGTTGAGCAGGAGGCTTGTTGGCCCATGTCATTGGAGTTTTGATGTTGATAGTCCATAGCAATGAACAATTCATGATTCTTTTATCCCTGACTTTAGTCTGTGCCATGTGAGTAGCTTTTTTATTCTTATTCCTTGATTACAGATAAGTACCTTTGGAGTAATTTGTCCCAGAACAGGGACACTGACTTTTGAGTTAAACATTTTCTTTAGGAATTCTACATATAGAAAATTGAGATTGACATTAAAAATTTTATTGACTTTTAAGACAAGAGTACCTTTCTTAAAAAACTTTTTTTTGAGTATAAAATTTTTCTGTTTCTAGATGTGTCAACAGGGATCATCTATAGAAAGAGGATTGCAATCTGTCGGAATGTGGTTCCAGAGATTTTAAGGAAGGTAAATGAATTTCAGAATTTAGCTTTGTTGTAACACTGGGTAATTTTCCAAGTCATAAAAAGAGCATTTTCTGGTGTAAAGGAGTGTTAGAACTTTCACAGTTCTCCTACCTTATAGCTCTTCAGAGGAAGAAGGTCTGTTGTATCCAGCCTCACTTTGGGCAGATGCTCCGGGGATGGATAGTTTTTCCCTGTCTGTTTCTATCTCCTTCTCTCTCTTTTGTGGAGGGCTCTTGGTGGACGTAGAGATGGTCGGCAGTTATTTTGGACATTTTACATGAAGCGACTACCTTTTCTAATCTGTCCATGCTTTAATGCAATTCTTAGATAACAATGATCAGAAGTTGGCAGATAGCAAATATTTAGTCAGATCTTTAGTAAGGAAGATAGAAACTTCAGTTTCTATTTCACTGTCAGAATTGTTATTTCAGAGAGTATGAGGTTCTCAGTACTCTCTGTAAGTCTTCTTATGTATGTTTCTGTAAAGTAATATGTTGATGACATCTTCATGATCGCAAATTGTCTTCTCTCTTTGAAATCTTTAAGCACACTGGTGATTGTTGGAAAAAAGGTAAGTAGGAATTTTTAATCACATTGCTGGAACCATAGAAAAATTAGTGCCAAGAGCCCTTTAAAATCATGTATGTGATGTGGAACCCAGTGAGACTCTTGCCCATGAGTTTGCAGATTACATTGCTGGGCCGTATGTAGAAAAAGTGGTGGCTTCTATCACTTCCTTATCATGGATTAAGACTCTCTCACGTTCTTTAGTGAAGAGAAGGCTGATATGACAATGAAAATGAACTTTCTTTTATTTTCCAGATGGTAAAATGTGTTGCAGTGTGTGT
>NW_006443124.1:1273094-1275427 GCF_000325575.1 Pteropus alecto
TACCCTGCCTTTGCCCTATATACACACTTTGAATCTATTATTTAAAAAGGCATTCAATTCTGAGTTGTATCTCAATTCTTAAATAATTTAAGGACACCTCTGACTTGTACAATTCTGCCTTTGTAGTCTTCCGTGTCTCCTCTACCTAGGAAAGCATACGTTTCTAGGTATTGAACAGAGTTTAAAATGAAGAAAATATTTTACCTGATATCGTCCTGCTTGCAAGCCCTTAAGTGGGCCCAATTAGAATCCATCAATTTAAGAAGGCCATAACTGGCCTTAGAGGAGACATGGAGGAGACTGATAATTTGCTTAGTGTTTAGCAGTTAGGGAAATCAGGCCAGGGACAGTATATCCTCCATAAATTCTAGGCCATTTGCATGTCCTCACCAGCATTTAGTAAGGACATAGAATATTTGATTATCAAGTACTTAGAGCCATTGATGAGCTGTCATTCATATGTCAGGATCATTTGTCCTCTTAGTTATATAAGACTGAAAGCAATTCTGGATGCAATCTTTATGTAACCTGCTCTTCCTAAATTGAGAAAGCCATCCCCCCTCTATTGGACAGGTGAGCATTTTAAAAGTACCCAGTATCCAGTTGGAAGAGGAATCATGGCTCAATCCTCGGGAAAGAAACATGGCTATACAGAGTCACTGCCTAACGTGGACACGGTATGCATCCATGAAGGAGGAGTCTGTCTTCCGGGAAAGTATGGAAAATCCGAATTGGTAAGATTACTTCTGCATGCATGTGTGTGTATGTGTGTGTGTACAGAGAGGTTGGGTGCAGGGATGCACAAACGAGCCCCTGTATTAAGCTATGATTTCATATTTATAATCTCTGTTTACAACTCACATAAATTACACATTATTAATTTTTAATCACACAAGTAATTAGTGAATAGATTTCCCTTTGGGAGAAAAATGACAGAACTCAACTCCTTTCAGAACACCCTACCCGTTCTTGGTGCCTCTTTTCCCTCTGCAGAAGCGATGAGTGTCAGCAGTGTGCTGAGTATTTTTCCAGACCTTGAAGAGATACCTTTAGGTACTTTACTTGTGTACTCAGCCCATGCAGTCTGATTCTGTGCATCTTTTTACATACATGCTTTAGTTCTGTTTAAATTGTTGTACACTTAACCTTTTTTGCTTAATAGAATGTTTCTAAACTTTATCCATTTGAATAGCTATATATCTCTGTCTCTCTCTATATCTCTGTATGTATATAGATATGTATATTAGATATGACACCAAAAGCCCAGGCAGCAAAAGCAAAGATAGGTAAAATTGACATCATCAAAATTAAAAACTTTCATGCCTCAAAGGGTACTGTCAAGAAGATGAAAAGACGATCCAGAGAATGGGAGAAAATATTTGCAAACCATATAGCAGATGAGAGTCTAGTATCTAGACTATATAAAGGACTGTTACAACTCATTAATAAAAAGACAGCCCAATTAAAAAATGGACAAAAATTTGAGAAGATATTTCTCTAAGAAAATATACAGATGACCAATAAGCATATGAAAATATGCCTAACATCATTCGTCATTAGGAAAATGCAAATCAAAACCACAATGAGATACTACTTCAAACCTATTAGGATGGCTATAATAATAATAACAAAAGACACATAATAGCAAGTGCAGGAGAGGATGTGGAGAAATAAAACCCTCCCACACTATTAGTAGGAGTGTAAATGGTGTAGCTGTGGACGAGTTTGTGGTGCTTCAGAAAGTTAAACATAGTTACCACATGTCCCAGCAGTTCTACATTGTATTGAAAACATGTCCACACAAAAACTTGTATAGGAATGTTCACAGCACCATTATTCATAATAGGCAGAATGAGAAACAAATGTCTTAGCAACTGGTGATAGATATCTATACAATAGAATATTATTCAGCCATAAAAAGAAATGCAGTAATGATTCATATTAAAACTGGGTGAAGCTTGAAAACATTATGCCCAGTGAAAGAAGCCAGTTACAAAAGGCTACATATAGTATAAGTCCCTTTGTTTGAAATAGGCAAATCTGTAGGTTGCTTCTTTGGGCAAGGAGGAAAAGGAGGGAGTGACTGCTAATGGGTATGGAGTTTTCTTTTTGGGGTGATGAAAATGTTTTGGAACTGGTGTCAATGGTTGCACAACTCTGAATGTACTAAAACCACTGAATTATATACCTTAAAAGGGTGAATTTTATGGCATGTGAATATATCTAAATCAAATAAAGTTATATATTCGCTTATCAGGTCATGCATATTTTTAGTTTATACAGATTCTATTGTCTTGCAACGTGCTAATACATTAATTTACATTCTCATCAAC
>NW_006443124.1:1275467-1281124 GCF_000325575.1 Pteropus alecto
GCACTTAACACTTTAAAAATTTTTTTGCTAGTATAATGGGGGAGAAATGATTAAGTCCTTTGAGATAGGTTTAAAAACAAAAGCAAAATGTAACAAGCACCAAATGTTAATAGTGATTATTGCTGTGAACTATGATTTCAGAGGATAATTTGCAGTGTCTTTTAATATTTTTCTGTATGGTTTGAATTTTTATTATGCATCTATCATTTTAATGAAAATAGTAAGGCTCTCAAACACAAATAATTAAAAACCAGAAATCTAAAATCCATTCTGAAGCTCCACCACTTGTCCACATCATTACTGCTCCCTGTAATTTTGGTTGTGCAGTGACAATGCTCCGGTGTCACACTGAATGAGTGTGAATGCCAAGTCTCATTAGCACCCGGGCTGGGTTTGCTTTGAACCACCCACTAGATTTTTTTTTTTTTTCTCAGTCTCCCTCCTGACATAGAACATGGATGTTTAGGATTAAGTACAAAAGCTATTAGCCACAGAATAGAGCTTGCTATTTTTTAAAAAATATTTATTTATTTTTGTATATAGAAGAAGTAAAAGGACGGAACCGTCTGAATTTTTTGCAAAAAAAAAATCTTTCATTTCTTATATTTCATTTTAGCCTCAGTTAGTTTTCTCAGATATCTGGGCTGTTGGCTAACTGAACTGAACCTTCATCAGTGGGGTATAAAATGATAACTGGCCCTAAGAATCCAGGGGAAACTTCCTTTAAGACCTTTTGCCTTTGTGTATTTTTTTTTTTAAGTATGTTTTAGAATTGTCACTCTGATTCTGGAAAAAAAAAATGATACCTGTGACTTGTAAAAAAAATGTTAAACAGTTCTGGGGAAAAAGAAACAATTTTTATCACCTAGCAGTAGTATCTGTTTACGTAATTTTCTTGGTCCATTTCTAAAAGGCATTTAGATTGTTTCTGAATTTTTTGCTATTACAACAATACTGTGATGAAATCCCTATGATTACATATTTCCTATGTATTCAATAACCTTATAAAGCAGATGGAGCAACGTGGGATTTCTGGGTCACAGGTTATGTGCGTTTTATATTTTGATACATATTACCAGGTTCTTTTATAAAAAGACTTGACCAATTATACTTCTCTTCTTTATTTGGTTTGTTATGCTCTTGTCTTCTCTAAAACATTCTCTTTGAAGTTATTGACACAGCAGGCCAATATTTATTGACACCTACTATGTCAAGGTCTTCACCTGCAGTGTTTTGAAGCTCAGGATAAATAACTTGCTCAAGGTAATACAGTTAATAATTTACTGATCCAAGATCTGAATCCAGGTGTCATGGACTCCACCTTGAGCAGACAGCAGTGAGGTAGGAGTATGGAGTTTTATAAAGAATGGATTTATTGCAAACTGCAGAGTACTTTGGATCCCAGGTTATGGAAAATGGATTTTGTCCTTTCAGCATCAAGCAGCCACATGAAGGTTTCCGAGCAGGGGATGATGTGATAACAGCTGTGATCTAGATTCTAGGAAACTTATGTTGTCTTAGCTCTTGACATGGAGTTAGAAAGGCATTTTAAGCAGGCATTTCAATTGAGGTAATCTTGGGTGGGGTGGACATCAAAGAAAGGACACATTATTACTTTCATTCGCCTCCTTTGCTAGGAATGTAATGGTTGCCACTGCACCCAGAAGATAAAATATGACGATTTTTTTTAAAGAAAGAAAAATGGTCATGGCTGCTGAGTCTAAAATTAGATAGACCTGCAAGCTGTGTGTTGGTTAGCAGGTGTGGGTGTGTGATGGGAAAGCAGATATCAGTCTGTCCCTGAGCATGGCCTGTTGGCTTAGTTCCAAGATGAGCTCGAAATGGGTTTCCTGGAGAATCTGACTGTGCCTCGCTCCACGTCCCTGTACGTAGGCCTGGTTTGGCTTCCTACTGACATCTCTGCCATTGTGGCTCCTTCTTGGGCAAGAGCTACATCAGTCCTTCCCCCGTCTGTGTCATCACACAACTGCGTATTTCTAACATGCTTTCTTCTTTTATTAACTTCATTGGATATTTTTTTCCTGCCATTTTTGTGAAATGGAATTTACATCTTTTGGGGGAGATAGGTTGATGTGATGTTTTCTACTCATCTCACTTTTCAAGAACCCAGCTTGGCACTCTATGCCTCAGACAGTGCCAGCCATCAATTATGTATGTTTGTTCTGTGCTGGGCGCTGTTTTAAGTGCTTGATGGGGTGTGCGCATGTGTATGTGTGTGCGTGTCTGTCTGTCTACCCACAAACACCTGCAGGTATATATATATATATATTTATATATTATTTCATTTAACACTCAGCAACCTTTTGAGATTGGAAATATCCCCATTTTACAAACTGAGGCTTAGAGAAGTAGCTTGTGCAAGGTAAGGTGATCAGTAAGTGTCAGAAGCAGATTCAAACATGGGCAGTTTGGCTCCAGAATCTGTGCCCTTCCTGTCAGTAAGGAACTGTATTACCTCCTAACCAAGTAGGCTATCTAGTTCGTTAGTTGTTGTCCTTTTGGCTCTACCTTTTCCTGTGTATCTTTTTTTTTTTTTTCAAGTTGGGTTTTCTCATGGTTGCCAGTAGCAACGAGGGTCAGCATATTTTTTTGTCCCCATTTTGTGAGGGAATGAGATCTGAACTATACTTACATGCCCTTGTACAATTTACCTTACTTCTCTAAGCCTCAGTTTCCTCATCAGGATGATGAGGATAACATCCCTACCTCAGAGAGTTTTGTGACAATTAAATGAGGTAGTACATGCAGAGAGCTTCGAACAGTGCCTGCTCATAGTGGTCAAATGTTAATGGCTAGTATTATCACTTTTATTGTTATTATCATAATCTTAGAAATTCATGTGACTCGACTTTTTAGCATATTTTATTTTAATCTAGAAATGGCGTGTATAACTGTTTGCCATGATGCTGCAGGAAGACGTTCCATGTTGTGATTTCGAGTTCCCTCCGCACACATTCTCTGAGCACACATTCTCCAACATTCGAGCGTCATGGGGGGTGGAACCCTTCTCTTTTAGTTCCAGAGTGAGATTTAAGCGCTGGAGAGAATAGCATCCAAGGGTCAGTGCTAGCATTTGTCATGGACCGAGTCCCCCTGTGTTTTGGGTCCTCTTCTTGGTTCGTGCTGTGACTGCGGCTGTTGTGGACGCAGAGGTGTCGAGCATGGTGCTCTGAGGAACTGCCTGAGTGTCCAGTCAGAGATGCTGGCCTGGTGCACAGCTCCACCTTAGGACACTTGGACCAAATCAGGAAACAGAAAAGTGAGACTTGACCCTAAAAAAAAAAGTCAACTCGTGGGAATGTGCTTTATTATGTAGAGTAGGGCACAGGCATTTACATTGGGAAGTAGAGGATGGAATATATTGTTTTAGATTTCTCAGAAGGAAGAGAAGAGTCATGGTTTCTGCCCTCTGAAACTTTACGTTATGAGATAAATGTATTTCTTACTGTCTTGTGTTTGCTTCTAGTCTTTACAATGTATTTATTTGTTAGTTTTGGGTTCTTTTTATTGTGCTTTGTGAGAATATAATTGATATGCCTTTGATTTGTCCTTAATAATGGACACTTACCTTATCCAAGTAATGTAACTCTAAAAGATAATCATCTTCTAAGAGCATTTTCTTGGGCTTTGCCCTTTAACCATAGCTGTATGTGTTTTTGTGATAAGTAATAATGTTTCTGTTATCTTGAAGCAAGGTTTAAGTTATCACCATCAGTGGAGACTCACTCTGTTCATGATGTTGCCAAGCTGGATTTTTTGCTTTGGAATAACAAGATCGTTCTCCCATACTCAGCATCGAGCATCCTAATGACCCATGTCTTCACCTTCCCATGTCTAAGACTTTCTGCTTATCTATTGATGCTTACAAACCTGATTTCTGAGATTGAAAAATGCTCAGCTTAGTGAAGTATGTGTTAATAACATTGGATATGTTGATTCAACATTTACAAAATATCAAATACCTCCTGGGAATATAGTAAAAGAAACAAACCAAGGTCAAACTTTAAACATTGATTAAAATAATGGGATGAGCAGCTGTTCTTAGTTCAGTAAATTTTCCTTATTATTGAAGTTACTTATATGAATGTTCTTCATTCTAACAAATAAGATATATAACATTTTGAATTTTTTATTTTTCAATTCCTGGATTAAAACATCCCAAGTCTGAAGTATTCATCCGGTGAATTACAAATAGTATAATTTGCATGTTGGGCATTTTTTCTTCTTGTATCCATTTTTTCCTCGCTCTGAAATTTTTATTTTTCCTTCTAGGAGTAGATTTGATATTTTGTTTACTTCCATGTGTTTAGTGCTAGCCTTTTTGGTTGACCTCCAAATTTGCTTTCACTGAAATATTAAAATATTCTAGCTCTATTAATCTAGGAATTCTTTCTAAGCCCCGGTCCTGGTGATAAAGGGCTTGAGGGTGTAGCTATCTAATTGCCTGAATATATACTACTGTATTTGTCCCAAAACATTACTCCTTGTGCTCATATTGACCTTGATTTCCAGTGCACCAGTGGGCGATCAAACAATTAGCAGAACGCACTGCCAATTATGGAAAACCAAGCAACAGGCCTTTTCTGTGTAAATATGACATCTGGGTAGGAGACTTCTTTTTGGCTCAATAAGAATGCTTTCCAGAAGATACCCATTTGCCTTTTATGTGTGTGTTTCTATAACAGATCTGTTTCCCCATCCTGCTGTACCTTCAGTTTCTAGCATAGTGCTTGGCTCGCAGAGGAGGCTTTGTAGCCATTTGTTGAATGATGAATGAATATCTGCTCAAGGGGTTGCAGCTCTTTGCTCTTTATGGACTGAAGTGAGGATGGGGGGAGGGACATGAAAAGGGATGGAAGCGGCAGGAGGGGCAAGTGCAATTTGGGGAAGTCCAGTAGGATTTCATAGGACATTCGATGTAGAGGAATCTTGAAAGGGGATTAAGGAGACCTCTCTTCTGTTGCTGCTTGGTCACTTACATGCTGTTTGACTCTGGGAACAGGGATACAGCTGGCCCGAGCTTCCTCGCAGAGTAATGTGAAGATTTAATAAGGCAATAAATGGGGATGCTGTACACTTGAGAGTATAAGGCAACTAGGTAAATAAATGAAAGTTGTTGAAACTGATGGTGAATATAAATGCTCTTTTCAAAGTGGGGTAGCTCCTTGAAGTACTGACTTTGAAAAGTGGAATAAGCTGTTTGAAAACAGAGGTGTTGATTGAACTGGGAGACAATGATGTTTAGCCAGGAGCATTCTATGCCATTTACAAGTAAGAGCTTTTGAAATATTTTAGTGAATGCTTATTGATTTTTTTTTCCCTCACCCTCCTTTGCCCTTTGGTTTTTGAGTTAGTATAAGGTTCCATGGGGAGGTTAAGCCTGTCCATTCATAGTGGTGATTCTAGTTTATGGGCCTGGCCTGGCTCCTGGGAATCAACGTTTTTAAAGTCCTCTAGGTAAATCTGTTGAGCAGCTGGGGTTGAAAACCCCTGATAATCAGTCCGTATCCTATGGTTCCAGTGGTAAGCAAACATATAGCTGGCACCTTTTTTGCAACTCTGTTTTGTGCAGAGTTCCCATTACTTTTATAAAGCGTGACCAATTTATAATCTGGCTCTCCAGCAAATAGTAAACA
>NW_006443124.1:1281147-1307822 GCF_000325575.1 Pteropus alecto
CCTGCTGTAAAGTTTAACAAAATTCACATGAATTCCCTCTTGAATTTATGCGAGAGAAGAATTATCAGTGGAAGTAAGGGATGAAGAAAGAAAACTTAAGTCAGATTAATGTCAAAATTGTGTTGCATTCTCTGCTCTAATGAAGCAGATGCTGGTTTAATTTTCTTTTTTTCTTTTTTTAGCTTCTCGCATCTGTAGGAAATAAAAAGTTTGGGTATTAAAAATTATAATATTTTATCAGTCAGGCATGGATATCATGCAGAACAACTTCAAAGTTTTGAGTCGATAGACAGGAGCCTGATGGCAGCATACCTAGTCTAAGAATCCGCCTCCTCCATCAGATGGCGAATCGACACCTGGGAGCTCGATTGCCATCTTTCCAGTAGAGACTAATATTAGTAGCTAAGCAAAGAGATGAAAATAAAATTGACAAGCTGAGTTTGGTTTCCTTGTTTGCATTTACAGCTACATTTTGAGACATTTTCTGTGCTGGAGGTGGAGGCTGCTCCATTTAATATGCATCTGACCTCAAGAGGGTTGTATCGTTGAGAGGAACTAAGGTGGTAATTCCTATCTTGTTCTGTTTGATTCTCCCCTCTTCTCTGGGATGACTCAAAAGCCTCTGGACCAAAGATAGGAAAACCTTCTGGCCCTCACATAGATCTAGTTTGGACGAATCTTTTGTTTGTTTGTTCGTTCGTTCTTGTGTTGGTTTGTTTTTTTTAGTTTGGACGAGTCTTGCTCCAAATATTTATTATATTTAAAAATAATGTTTCTTTTTTTTTTTTCACAAGAATTCCATGTTCATTGTAGAACAGTCACAAATACATATAAGAAAAAACAGAATATATTCATACCCCGCCTCAGATGCATGCTCATTCTAGTCAGTGACCCCAGTAGAAACCAATATTCTGACCTCCATCCTCCTAGATGCGTTCTGCCTGTGGTGGATCTTCACACGGAATGGAATCACACAATATGCTCTCTATTCTTTCAGTTTTCTTCTACTCAGCATCATGTCTATGAGCATCATCTTGTGTGTATCAGTAGTTTGTTCTTTTCCTGTTGCTGTGTAGTATTCCATTGCAGGAGCATACTGCAGTTGCTGTAGTTTATTTACTCATTCTGTAGAAAAATCATTTTTAGAAACATGGAATCATACTGTACATGGTATTCAGACCTTTACATTAATTTATCATTACATTTTGGACTGTCTTTCCTTATTTATTATGTCATTTTTAAAAATGATTTTTATGGCTGATCTGATGTATTCACTGGATAAAATTGTTCTACTTTGTTTTATTAATGTCCTGATTTTGGGGCATTTGCATTATTTCCCATTATTTGCTCTTATAAGTAGTGACATGGTGAATATCTTTATAGGCTTGTCTAAGCCCTCATCTAATATTATTTGCTTAGGACACATCGTTAGAGGTAGATGTTATAGGTCCAAGAGTTTGCTAAGTTGAAACATGCCTTCTGAAGCATCTCAGAAAACTCCCCACGGCATGGCAGCTGGTAGTAGTAGTGCATGGATCAGGAACAGCTACATAATTTGCAGGGCCCAGTGCAAAATGAAAATGCACATTCCCTTGTTCAAAAATTAAGAATTTCGAAACAGTGACAGCAGAGCATTCAACTAAGTGTGTAGCCCTTCCTGATATCTGAGTCTTGTGTGACCACATAGACCACACATCCTTGAAGACAGCCCTGAATAGCATGCATGCACTGGTGGGCTCAGTATCCCAAGACAAACCTCCTATTGGACCAGTTCACAAACTGCTGTGTATTTTGAAGCCTCATACCAGCAAACTTGCGTTGAATGGGCCCTTTTTTAGGTGGTAGGACTGCGTAAGGGATGTGAGATCAGAGGTTAACTGTGTGGATTCAGATAGTGGCCTTGCCACTTATTTTGTGTGATCTTAACAAATTTATCTCTTTGAACCTGTTTTTTCATCTATAAGATTTTTTTTCAACCTCATAAGATTATTGTGAGAATTAACTAATGCATATGTATAAAGGACTTAATACGGTGCTTTACTATAGTAGGCTATTAAAAAGTATTATCTGTTATTATTGATTATCGATTCTTAAATGCTATGTTTTAAGAGAGGTGTCTCCAACCCCTGGGCTGTGGACCGATACTGGTCCGCTGCCTGTTAGGAACCAGGCTGCATAGCAGTAGGTGAGTGATGGGCAAGCAAGCTCGTGAAGCTTCATCTCTATTTGCAGCTGCTCCCCAGCACTAGCATCACCGCCTCAGCTCCACCTCAGATCATCAGGCATTAGATTCTCATGGGAGCACAGGTCCCAGGTGCCACAAAGATTGGAGTCTGCTGTTTTAAGAGACTGAGCCACCCTGCCCTATGATGAATATCCACATTAGGCCAATGGGCTCCTGAGATTCCACCATTTGATTATTCCCTAGTGTTACAGCATTTCCTGCTGTTGTTCATTGTTAATAATTTAGGCAACAACCTGAGATGGGTTCAAAGTAGCTCTGAGGTAGAGTGCCCTAGTAGTGGAGGTTAGAGAGGCTGGCAGGGTGCTTGGTCTCAGACGGTGACTCTGCAGTGTGTGTGTGTGTGTGTGTGTGTGTGTGAGAAAGAGAGACAGAGACTGAGACAGAGACAGAGACAGAGAGAGATGTGGTAGCAGGGTGGGAGAGAAGGCTGGAGAGATAAGAGGGTTCTGGAGTTCAAGGGCTTTGAATGCCAGAGTGGGGAGAGATGGACTCATTGATAAGTGGTTTATAGTGATCGAGTGCCACCAAGAAGTTAATGAGGCATAAAAGTTTTAGAGTTGACTACTGGAGCTGGATTTGTACCTCGAGCATTTAACTTCTCAGACATTGTTCTTCTCTTTCCATAAACATAAAAAAGAATGGTCGTGGTAGGAGATAGCATTATTATTATTGGTGTTAGTATATTTTTCAGGATGTTTGCACATTTTACTTATAATCAACATATCAATATAAGCAAAAAAATGCAAGTGCATATACTCGTAATGATCTCTTTTTTGCTATTATTTCGTTGGACTTTAGATTCCTTGATAAAGAGAATTCCGAATCTCTTTGGTACAGATTATTTCCCCAAAGAATAATATGTACTTCTATACAACCCTTGGGCACTCATGGAATTGTAAGGCAATGCAAACAAGGCATAAAATCCCTTCCAAGAATCCCGAAATTAAGTCGTAAAATTTAATCTAGTGACATCCAGAAAGAACAGGGACCTCAAAAGACATTAAACTGCTCTTAACAATAAAAAATGGATTTCCGGACTCCATTTATATCTAATGTAAGCCTCGCAAATAGCAGCTCTTTAAAAAGGCTCTTTCTCCAGAGTGAATTGAGACATCATCCTCTCAAGAGATGTTCTTTATGGCCACTCCCAAGTTCTTTAAAACCCCACTCCATCAAGCTCTTCCACCTCCTCCTTATTGCTGTCATTTACAGATCACATTGTCACTTTCTTTACTCACTAAGACTTGACCCTCTGCCTTCTCTATTCCTACTGCCATTCTAACTGGTGTTAATATCATTAGCTAACATTTATTGAGTTCTTACCCATATACCTTGAGTGCTTTACACATCTTACTTTATCCACTCTTGAAGCAACCTGTGAAATAGGTGTTAACCCCATTTTACAGAGGAGACAGCTTCACAGAACTTCATGAACTTGGGCATGTGGACAGGTCTTCATTCTGTGTTAGAAATGAGATGGGATCCAAGGAGTCTGACTCCTGGAACCACACCTTAATCCATGTCGTGCGTGTGTGCATGTGCGTGTGCATGTGAAGGCTGAAAACTGCATAGCACTTATTGAAAACTCTGTACATTGAAATGGTTCTCTGAGGAAGCACAATAATATACATTGGTTTGGTAGGGCAGGGTGGGAGATACTCCCTGCTCTGGCTGGTGGAGCATACCTCCGAGCCGGGCAGTCTCCACAGCAGTGGCAGACCCAGGGTGTTGGGCAGGGAGTGAGCAGACAGCCTCACTGGCAGACCCTGCCTTTCCTTTGGGACATCCCTCTGTGTGGTTACAGGAGAATGTCGAAAACATTGTGATTATAACTGAGATGTCATCGCAATAAGAGTATCACTGAGACCTTTTTTCCCCCCTCAAAGACACTTTGATTAAATTCTCATCATGCAAGCCATCAGGCAAGATTTGCCATACCTACCCAGTCAATAATTCAAGGACAGGACCTTGTTGAGAGCTTTTGCTTTCCCAGCAACTGCTGTTTTGAGGATTCAGAGCTGGTGGCTGCATATGTTGGGGATTAATTCCTGATCCATATTTTCTCTGAACTTTAAAAATTTTCCCCAACCCAGAAGAAACCAAAATTTTAAATGACCCCAAAGTAGGGGATTGATGATATCAACTGCCATTCACTTTCACAAAAGTATTCTAAAATTTGAGTTGTGCTTTCTCTGTCATGATTTCATCGTGTCCTATGTTGAATTATGTCCACCTGTAGACAGAGCAATAGATGTGACTCAGATACAGGCACTGCGTGTGTGAATGAGCTTTCTCTTTTTAAGTTGCTTTCCAGACACTGTGGTGGCTCATATCTCAGCCAGGTAAAGGCTGCCCCCTACTGGCTTGAGCTGTGGAACTCCCTAGACTTACGTATGGTTCCCTGACAAAAATATTGGGATGTACTATAATTTTCTTCCCTTCTTTTGCTTTTTCCCTTCCTCTTCACTACCCTCTCTCCTTCTCTCTATCTTTTCATTCTTGATGCGTTATTGATTTCCTACCACGTGCTAGTCATTGCTATTGGAATTGATGCAATGAATTAAAAATGCAGCTGTAACCATTCAGAAAATCATTTGGCATTATCTGTTGAAGTTGAAATTGTGCCAGTCCTATGGCCCAGGTATATGATTGCTAGATATTCTAGAGATATTCATGCACATATGTACCTGGGTGTATTATAAATACTTTCATTATAGCACTGTTGATAATAGCCCTGAACTGGGTCTGTTCCAAATGTCTGTCTTCAGGAGGGTGGATAAGCAATTTGGAGTGTTTTCACACAGTAGAACACTATGCAGCAATGAAAATGAACAAACAATAGCTACGTGCAACAGTTTCGATGCGTCTTAACTGAGCATGTGGGCTTTATTTTCTGTGCCTAAGTAAACAGCCAGTGACAAGATCAATGTCTGCTTAGGAAGCTGAGGCAGTGTGGATCATGGGGCATCCATGCTGGAGACAAGGACCCTATTGGGAGGCATCTGCAGTGGTTCTGGAGAAAGAAAATGCTGTGCTAAACCTAGGTAGTAACAGTAGCAAGGCAGAGAATGACACTGACTGTTGATGGATATTAGAAATAAAATAAATATAATCTGGAGACTGAGTTAATGTTTGGATAGATTGGAAAGGGAACCACATAATATGTTGCTGAGATTCCTCATCTCATAGACTAGGAAGATAGTTGTGTCATAAACTGAAGAAGGGGCAGGACTAGAGTTTTGAGATGGTAGATAATGAATCTACATGACATCAAGTTATACGACCTTGGACAAGTGATTTAACGTCTCTTTGCCATAGTTTTCTCAGTAAAAAAGAAAAAAAATTTAAGAATAACAACCTTGGAAGATAATACATTGTCTGACACATGATACACACTGTTATTGTACAGTTTTTTGAAGGTAGAAGTGACCCAGAGGATATAACATCATAAATGTGATGCGGTCTTTCCTTTCGGTTTAACAGAGCTGAAAGACAGGTGTGGGAAAACTTGAATCATCTTTATGTCTCTTGAGTGAAACATGGAACATTTCAAGCTCGGGCGTGGGAGAAAGTCTTAGGACAAAAGGCACAAAGAACTGAGGTTACACAGTGTGGGAAAAGGAGAGCTAAGAGGTGATTTAATGAGACTAGGTGAAGGGTAAGTAGAAGTTAGCATGTACCTTTGCTGAAAGTGGTTCTTGGTAGCACAGAGCCTTTTAAGGAATAACTTATTTATGTAAAAATTATCTTCAGGGCCTTATTAATATTTTTTGGTGATTGCCAAGTATTACATATTTATTGTAAAAAATTTGTAAAAACAACAAAGTAAATAAATAACACCTATAATTCTAATGCCCAGAGATGCTGCTGTTAATATTTTCAACTCTGTGCATTTGTTTATCCATCCAGCTACCCACCCATCTATTCATCTTGTCTTTCTTTCATCATCTCCTCTCTTTTTTTTTTTTTAAAAGCTGAAATTAAACTGCATGTTGCTGTGTAACCTGCTGTGTTTTGCACAGGAACATACAAGGAAGCTTATCTAGCATGAAGAATTTGGGTTAGCTATGTGTGGTAAGCAGAAAATATATGATGTGCTTTGTCAATGATTTATTTAGGGAAAGTGCAACATTTTTTTCTCTGACAGTCTTAAAATATAATAGGATAAACTCTCATCTCGTTGATAGCAAGGGCGTGACCCTGCTTTACTGTCCTGTTATTCTCCGATAAGTGGACCAACCCTGAGAATGCTTTTCTGAGTACTTATTTCTCCCAAAGGTTGTAGAAAGAAATATTGGTTAGAATATGATGTAAGAAGGACTTATTATTCCCTCACCTACACTTGCCTTGAGGACTGAAGAGTGCATCTCTCCCAAGAGTGAGAGACTGCTCAACTATTCATTTTTGAATATTAAAATCACTGTTAAATTCTACTCTGACTAATCTGGAACAAAGACAGGAAAGATTAGTGTCACTAGGATATAGTTTTGCATAAGCAAATCGTTTTAAATAGGCTTAAATCTAAGAGGTGGAAGCTGCTTTGCCTAGACTATTTGCCTAGGCTCTTTAGGTCAGATTGGCTAGGATAACTCTGTGTGTAGTGGGGGGCAGAGAGAAGTGTTTCGAAGGCTTCGTTTTTCTGTGTGTGTGAACTAAATGTAAAGAATCCTGATACAGGATTCGAGAGAAAGTCTAATTAAGAGGTTATGATCATTATTTTTATCAAAAATCACAGCTTTTTGGATCCACAATTTTCTCAGAATATTTTTCTTAGTGTCAGCGTCATGCTCATACACACACACACACACACACACACACACACACACACACTCTAATACACATAGAGGAAGCTTGGCTCTTATCTCAAGAGATCTAAGAAGGTAGAAGAAATATTTTCTTTGGAATATCATTTTGATTGTTTTAAATTCATTCATTCATTTAACAAATGCTCACTGAACTCATTGAGTGTAGGCACTTTGCTGAAAATGGGGGACAGGAGATTGTCTGAAGCAGTGAGTGGTGGCAATGAGCAGTGGTGCCTGTCATTGTTAATCTGTACCTGCCCCTCAGAAGATAAGTCCTTGTTGCCTCCAGGATAAAGTCTAAACTCCTCAACCTGAGAAGGCCATTTGCAACCTGATCTCCATTAGTTCTTCTAGCCTCTTCTCCTAACGTCTCCCATGTCCACCTTATGCTCTGGTCATTCCCATGATAAGAATTTATCCAGCCCCATGTTAAGTATTGAGCATTTCAGAAAACTCGCAACTCCTCAGGCCTGTTCCTTCATGCCTTGCCTGAGTCCTTGTGGTTTTCCTGCGATGGAATGCTTTGCCTCCATTTGCTGATGGGACACTCACCTACTTGTCTATTTGTCTTTCCCACTAGTCATTGAGATCCTAGAGGACAGAGATGGTCTCCTTCACTGTAGGCCTCAAACACCCATTATGGTGTTTAGCATATAGTAACCTCCCAGTCAATGTGTGTCGAACAAATAAGTGAACAAGGCAGAGTTAAGTGTAATCCATATACCTATCTAGTGGTAAACTCTCTCAGCTTTTGTTTATTAGGGAAAGGCTTAATTTCTTCATTCCTGAGGGATAGCTTTTCTAGATATAGTCTTCTTGGTTTGCAGTTTTTTCTCTCTCCAGCTCTTTGAATATATCATCCCAATTCATTCTGGCCCTACCAGTTTTTATTTATTTATTTATTTTCTTATTTATTTTTTTCTGAGAAATCCACTGAAAATCTTATGGATGCTCTCTCAATGTTGACTTTTTATCAAGTTCAGTGAGCTTCTTGAATTTAGACATCCATTTCCTTCCTCAAATTTATGAAGTTTTCAGCTATTTTTTCTTCAGGTAGGCTCTCTGCCCTTTTTTCTCTTCTTCTGGGAGCCCATCATGTGTACATTGCTCTCTTTGGTGATGTCCCATAAGCCCTTTACTCTTTCTAAATTTATTTGTATTCTCTTTTTACCTTACTGAGCCTTAAAATGGTTATTTTGAATTCTTTTTCAGGTAATTCATAGATCTCCATTTCTTCAGGGTTGGTTTCTATAGATTTATTTTGTTATTTTGATTGGGCCATGTTTCCTTGTTTCTTGTATATTTTGTAGGTTTTTTTTTTCTTTTTCTTTCTTTCTTTTTTATTTTTGAGAGACTTGGGCATTTGAAAAGACAGCCACCTTTTCCAGCCTTTATGGACTTGCTTTCTGCAGGGGATGACCTTCACTAATCAGTCTGTATAGAGTTTTTCTGGGGGGCCTCAAACCTTTTCTGAGGAGTATTCTTTGGGCATATGTGTGTAATTTTCCAGTTAAGGATGTCTATCCTTATTCTCAAGAATCATAATCTTTTGCTCTCCCTGATGTCTATCAACATTGCTACAAACTCTCTGGTGCTTTAATAAGCCATTATGCTTGCTTTTGTTCTAAGCAGCCCCCAGGCATCCAAAGTATACTGCCATTCTCCTCAACATTCTGAGGCAGGTGAGATAGAAACCAGTTCCTTGGGCAGTACCCCTGTAAAGCGAGAATGTTGGACATCCATTTCACTATTCTTTTCCTCCCAATGGTGAAGCTAGTAGTTGGGAGTTTCCTCCTGATTGTGCTTTGCTGTGCTGGGTGGATGGGGGCTATGGCAGGTAAATGCAACCACGTTTTTTATTCACTTCGATGTAGCTCTGCTTGGCTTTACACTCACCTGGGGTTCTGCAACCTCTTAACTGGTTTATGGAATTCTCATATAGGCAGATTGGTCCATATCTTGTTGTTAAGTTACTCTCAAGTGTTATACAAATCTCTGTTTTATAAATTGGAGAAAATTAATATTGGTAGAACTTTAAATATGGTAGTGGCTTATCAAATGTCTCACTTCCATTTCCAATCAAGGATGAAAGAAGTCATGCCAGGCTTCTGGCTTTCCTGTCTCTGTTTGTCTCTCTTTAGTAATGGGCTAACATTTAATGAATGATCATTGTATGTCAGGAACTGTTCATGTTACTGTTAAGTGTATTAACTCATTCTCAATAGTCGTAAAAGGAAGATAATGATTATTCCCAATTTACTTGTCAGGAAACTGAGTTAAGAGAATCTAAGTAATTTACTCAAGGTTATACAACTGATAATTGTCTCAGACTCAATTTTAAAAAGCCATTTTGCAGCATGATAGAATTAGTTAAAGTTGTTCATTGTGGGTCAAATAGAGCAATTTTTAAAGATCATTTACTTTCCTATCACAGAATTATTTATTAGGTATGACTAGAAATCCTGTGTTCTACAGTTGTTAGAATAATGCACTCATATGTTTTCTCTTCTTCCTAGTTTTATTGAGATATAATTGACATATAATATTGTGTAAGTTAAAGTTGTACAACATAGTGATTTGATATATGTGTATATTGCAAAATGATTACAACAACCTAACATATCCATCACCTAAAATAGTTCAATTTTTTTGTGATGAGAACTTTTAAAATTTACTCTCTTAGCAACTGGAAACAAATATTCTTTAGTTTGAATAAGACCATTCTTATATAAACTGTGTCTTTTCAGCAAAGCCTTTTGTTGTGACAGGCAATTATTGAATTACTATGGATATTATTTTGTGTTGATTATAAGTGATAATTATCCTGTTGGGAAGCCGTGTAGCTTTAATATCCAAATATGAAATAACATCAAAGATTTTGTTTGTTTGTTTGTTTGTTTGTTTGCAGGACAGAATTCATTCAAAGAGGCAGGATTTCAATCACAGGGGCTGGCTTTCTCAACTGTATTTTGGAAACTTTTGCCAGCACATTCTTAAGACAGGGAGCCCAGAAGGTAAGCTTGTTTCCACTTGGAACCAACATTAATTTTAAGGAACCATGGATATTCCCATTGGGTTCTTGAATAAGACTCATGAACAGACATAAGAAAAAAATACAGTTAGTAAGTAAATAAATATATGCAGAAGTAATTACCCTTATTATTATAAAAATCCAAAACTAAAGTGTCTTTTGTAGCCCATTAAATTAAAAGTATACCAATAAAGAGTATGTGATAATATGGAGAATAGTGATAGTCTAATTAAGAGAAATAATACAAATGAATATTATATTTACAATATATACAATATGATGACAACTGTTTAACAAAAAAGATAATAATAGCTAATATTTATTGGGTGCTTACTATGTGCTACTCACCATAAAAAGAATTTTTACTTATTATCTCATTTAATGCTCAGAAACCTTTGAGATAGCTATTATGGTTGTCCCGATATTATGGATGAGGAAGACACAGAAATCTGGAGCTCCTGGTTGTCCATTATTGTGGTTTTCAAACTCTGTACTTGTGGGAGCTTAGGCTTCCAGGAAGGTAATTCGGAGGCCACTTTGGAGTTCTAAGATCCTGTGTGTACCTTGTTTTCAGTAGAGCTATTCTGTGTTTAGTTTCTTTACTATGATATACACATGAGATTGCTATGTCCTAATTTCTCATCTAGGGCAAAGTCCATTCCTTATGCATCTTTATATGCCTATTGCAAGTGTTCTGAATGGATTTTAATTATTTAATTATTTATTTTATCTGTAATATTTTATTTTATCATTATTATTGCTGTTTTTGTTAATTGTGATTATGAGCATAATCACTTATTCCCAGTATTTACTCAGGACTTATGTCTATGTTACCTAGTTTTGTTTTGTGGGATAGGCTTAATGGCTGGTCTAAGGAACTGCTGTTATGACCCTAGAGGTTTTCTGGACCTTTGTTTTCATTTTGCAGATCTAGGTTCAAGAATGACATAACTATGTATGGTGTCAGATGGATACTAGATTTATTGGGGTGATCACTTCATAAGTTATTAAAGTGTCTAATCACTATGTTGTACACCTGCAACCGATATAGTATTATATGCCAACTATGATGGAAAAATGAAAAAAAAATTATTAAAAAAAAAAGATCGAACCTGGACCATGATGCCTTAGTTGGAAGGCTGAGGGTGACGAATGAGTATTTGGTGTTGTACTGTACTCCACAGATAATACTGTCAGGATGAATGATGTGTTCCTGGCCCAGATGAGCGCATACCCAGACTGGCCCAGCCTGTTTAAACCTGGGCTAGAAGCAGGCAGTTGAGCTTCTGGAAGGTCTGACCTTCACTCACTCACACACTATTGTGGGTTTTTCTGCTATATTGCAAAATATACATTCATTAAAACAAACAAACAAACAGACAAACAAAAACCCCTCATGTTCTTCAGAATTGTACTCTAAAAAAGATAGGGTTAATGAGGAAAATATTTTTGTTGTTATATCCTTGACTTCTTGTACATTATTTAGATCAGGAATGGCAGACTTTTTCTGTAAAGAGCCAGATAGTTAATATGTTAGACTTTGTGGGCCAAGAAGCAAAATTGAGATATTATGTAGCTACTTAATAACAAGAGGGAAATTTGCAGTTTTTTAATTGACAAAATTAAAAATATAATAATAGTAATTGGGTATAAAATTTTTTGTAACACAAGTCTACTAAGAATCTAATACTTAGAAGAATGGAATTCATTTTTTGGTAGGGTGAGATAACATTTAGCTGAATTGGCATAAAAAGTTAGTTTTCCCGTCAAATTGGTTATAAATGTTTATTTGTAAAAACCATTCTTATCTCATGGACCATACAAACATAGATAATGATCTCAATTGCCTGTGGGCTATAGTTTGCCAACCCTTGCTTTAGATAAATAAATATTGTTTGATTAGTCCAAGTGTGTCTGTATTTGACCTGTCCGTCAATCCGAACCTATTAATGAGTTTTAACCATACAGTGGTTGTGTACATTCTGAGCCTGTGAGATGTGTAAAGTAGACATTATTATTCTCATTTCATTGATAAGAAGTATCTTGCAGAGATAAGTACAGCTAATTCGTGGGTGGATGCTTGCACACCTTTCTTCCTTTCACAGGTATATATTGAGTGCCTGCTTTGTGTTAGGCACTGTGTTAAGTGTGGGCTAAATGGATCTACTCAAGATCGCAGGTCTAGCAAAGGGTGCAGTCTGGACTCAAATCCCATCTTTTATTAATAAATCTTACCCTGTGCCACCTTACTGGGAGGGGCATAATGCGAACTTTTGAAGAGTAGGGAATACCTGTAGTTAAACCCAGAGGTTTTTGGCATGGCCAGATTCTATGCTCTTGAAAGAAAAGAGGGGATTTTACTAATCTTAATCCCAATTTCCCCCATTGCTTAGTACCTTGGACAGTGCCCTGCACATTTATGTAGAGGTGAGTAGAAAGGAATTAGAATGCTCAGGGAGGTCCACAGTTGGTTTCTGATGAATACTATCTGGAAATCATCAAGTGACTTAAAAATTTTAAAGTACAGAACCCAAGTGATTCCTCTTTATTCTCATTTATTGTACTCATAAGTAAGAATATATCTTTTCTGTTAGCTTTTGCCTTTTCCAACATTTTTTTAAAGAGGCTTAGTTTAATTAGTTAGCTTTTCAATTTTAGGAGCCAGTCATGATTGCGTCTTTTACTTTTTATCCAAATGGTGATGTTTTCCAGTATCGGTCTGATTTCCTGATAAAACCTTCACAGATGAGCCTGCATAAATGGCTTCTGTGGAAGTCAGAATGAGAGTGTTTTAGATGACTTAACTTTCACTTTAGGACTTTATCCTTGAAGCTGTTTAGTGGTGGTAAAGGTAGGATCTGATATCCATTTTTTTTTTTTCTCCATAAACAGCAACTCTAGGTCCTTACAAAGTTTATATCTCTGTGTTTGTAAATAACCAGCTGGTTCCAGATATGGACCCCCAAGCCAAGGTCACTTGTGTTTCTGCGCCTCTGGGGGGCTTGTTCATTGCCTTTTTCTTCTTCCTTCACCACTCAGAGGTGACTTGCAATTCACAGGCCTTTCTGACACAAATGTTAACTTTCATACGTCACTTGGACCCCACATTCCTCTTGGAATGCAAATATGTGGGCAAGAGAATGGGATTTTCCTCTTCGTACTCAAGTCAACAAATAGGTCCTTGAAGTAGAAGCACTTCTGAACTTACAGCCCACTAAAGCCTATTATCTTTGTGATCTAGCACAAGTCACTCCACTCCTCTGATCTTAAGTTGTTCATCCACAAAATGGCAATTTTAACGCATTCCCACAGTTAGAGGTGAAAGCCATGTTGAAGAACGCAGGTCAAATATACATAAGGTGTTCTCTTTGTATTCAAGAATTTTAAAAAAATCCTACTCACATGCTTATTTTTCATACTTTGTGTTCATAGTTACAGGTTTGTTTTTTAAGCCCTCAAACTCATATGAACACACACTAGATTTTAAACTTAGAAGTTCAGTTCCTCTAACACTTTGGGTGTCACCTACGAGCCAGGCATTGAGTGGGCTGCTGGAGACACAAGTAGGAATAAGACAGAATTCACAGGAGTAGAGACTGTACCTTATACAGCTTAACTCCCAGGCATGTAGCTCAGGGTAGAAAGCCTGACAGGCCAAGAATAAGCATCTACGGATGCTGAAAGTCTGGTGAGCCCCACTTGGTGTTTAGTGCTCAGCACTGTGGTCAGTGCTGACAGGGATATTAGAAAACAACTGGTGCTCACAAGAGCTTCCTAGATGCCAAGCCCTGTGCTTGGCATGCATTTTCTTACTTTATCTACTTATCTAAACAACTCTGCAAGACAGGAACTGTTTTGTGCATTTTATGCCTAGGAAAATTGAGGTCCCAAATGGCAAAGCTGTTTCATCAAGGACACAGAATTAGTGAGTAACGGACCTGGGATTTGAACCCAAACTTGCTTGACTCTGGAGTGTGCTCTTGAGCCCTGCACCACACTGCTGCATGCATGGGTTCTGCGCTCAGACCGTTTGTGTGGGGTGAGATGTGTGTAGAGCCAGAGCGAGGAGATGTGGTATGTACAGTAAGGGCGGGGGAATGTGGAAGCAAGGAATTTGGTTACAGTGGAAGAGCCTGGAATGGGCCAGAGGAATGAGGCGCCGTGCTGGTGTCACTTGAAAGGATCTTTGAGTGTTTGCAGCATGTCCTGCCTTTGGTTCACAGTCCCAGCCTCTGTTCTTATCCAGACCCCAGCTGGCCTCACCGCCATAATGCCATACAGGGTTGGGGTGTGGTTAGCTGGCATTTCTGCTGTTTTTACTATAACGACATATCCTTTCTGCTTTCCCATGGACTATGGATTTGTTGTTTTGCTATTTATTTTGCAAATATCTATTAAAAGTATTAGAAAGCTTATTAAAACTTTTTATTGTGGAAAAATATACATGAGATTTACCATTTTAACCATTTCCACATGTACAGTTCAGTGCCGTTGTGCATATTCAGTGTCTTGCAACCATCACCACCATGTCTTCATAACTTCTTCATCTTCCTGAATAGAAACTCCAAAGCCGTTAAATAACAAGTCCCTGTTTCTTTCTCCTCCCAGATCCTGGCAACCACCATTCTGTTTTTTGTCTCTATGGGTTTGACTATTCCAGGTACTTCATATAAGTGGCATCAAAACAATATTTGTCCTTCCGTGACTGGCTTATTTCACTTAGCATCATGCTTCCAAGGTTCATCCATGTTGTAGCCTGTGACAGAATTTCCTTTATTTTTAAGTCTGAATAATATTGTATTGTGTGTATGTAGACCACATTTTGTTTATCCATTAATTCATCGATGGACACTTGGGTTTCTTCTACCTTTTGGTGATTTTGAATAGTGCTGCTGTGAACATCGGTGTATAATATCTGTTTACGTCTCTGTTTTCAGTTGTTTTGCTGGATTATACAGTAATTCTATGTTTAATTTTTGAGGAACTTCCTAAAAGTTTGTTATTTTGAGGTAGCTAACTATCTTCATCCATGACAGTAATGGCGTGTACCATTACTGTGTATTTTTCTCAAGTCCATACAGGAGAGCAAGTGCTGTGTATACTACATTCTTGGCCAGTGACACTACTGAGCACAGCATACAGTGCTATCTTTAGTCTGAGAGTCACTAACTTGTCTTTCGACTCTGCCATAATCTCTGTCCCTTTGTCCTGATATCATGCTCTGCTGGACAGTTTTGACCTAAGACAGCCAAGGGAAGATGGGTTGGAAGTGTTGAAAAAGTGCCACCACTGACAAGTAGCATGATGCCAAATGTGTATTTTAACATGCCTTGAGGTAAGCAAGCACATTTCAAACAACAGATCAAAGAAACAGAGAGAAAGATCTGAAGGAAAACAGAGATCAGTGGCAATCTGGGACAGATGAAAGGCTTCATACACATTTCTGCAGCTCAGGGGAATGGCCAATAACTATGAAACAGAGCAGGGAGGAACCTAGGCCTGAGTCACCTCCACCCTGAGGGACCCTCAGAGAAGGAAACAGAGATGAAGATATTCGCCGGGGCCGGCGTGACTGTGCAGGTGCTCCCAGGTTGGGGAAGGCATTTCTCCGGCTGGCGTTGCTCAACCTTTTTCCCATTGTCACCCCTTCCCCTCCACAAGGAGCCTTTTTAGACATTTTCTTCCCCCAATTTCTACCCCCTGCCCATAAAATTTTAATACCACAAATATACTGATTATCTCTTCGTATACTATATTATGTCTTTGCCTTATACAGAAAGATATTTTTCACTACTGAGAACAAATTGTCACCTTGTTTCAACATTGTCCCCATTGAGAAAGCGTGCTTTTACACCGAGTTGAGTATAACTATCTTTTGGAGTTTTGGCCTCTATCTCTCTAGATCAAAACGAAACATTCGTTGCCACCTCCCCCCCCCAAAAAAAAAAGAAAAAAGAAGAAAGAAAAATTCCAAACCAGAATCAAAAGGACTTTCTGGTGAACTCCTGTGCGGTTCTTGCAAATCCTACGCTTTACTCTCATGGGCGAGGCTCAAAGGGTAGCATGGTGCTAACTTGACACGCAAGGTTCTGTCTTAGCTCGGTTGCCTGAGAACTTAGGGAAGACTGTGAGTGCCAAGCAAGTGCAGAGCTCTCAGTATGCACTCACACGGAGGTTGCCTGAGAACTTAGGGACGACTGTGAGTGCCGAGCAAGTGCAGAGCTCTCAGTATGCACTCACACGGAGGGTTTTTTTTTTTTTTTTAAGTTTGTGAAATACATTTTCAACGTGTGATAAAATTATTTGTTATTTCAGCCCCCCTCCTGGCAAGACCCCATTATTAGTTTCATCATTATTCTTATTGTGATCAGGAGGCTGAGCAGAGAAGGATTGAGTGCAGCAGCACGTGAAATAGTTGTCACTGAAACTCTGTGGGCAGATCAAACAATGTGAACATCGCTTTGTGGAAGATCTGGCCTAGACATGCTATGGCTAACATAATCTGAGCATGCCGCTTCCTTAGGGAGTGTGCTGATTTTGAGCTTTCCTTAGGGAGTGTGCTGATTTGATAGTGGAAGATAATATCCTAGGAGAGAAGATACTGTGTGTGTGTGTGTGTGTGTGTGTGTGTGTGTGTGTGTGTGTGTGTGTGTCTGTGTGCGTCTATTCACACAAGGGCATAAATAGCAGGAGGCATGTCAGAACTGCCTGTTTAAGCCGATCGGTGTGCTAAGTTGATGCACAACTGTTAAGTTCTTTGGGTTCCTACTGAGAACCGATGACAGATTCAGAGTTGATGAGGGTCAGTTGCACCCTCACAACCTCACTAGCAGCTTATAAAAAAAGATCTGCAACAAATGCAGACGTTTTATTAGTCACTTATTTACAAGTAGGCACAAAATAGTGTACCTGTTCTGTAAGTTTGAGTGAGCCTCTATCCTTTTGGGTACTCTGACCATGAATTGCACGAACTGTTTGTTCACTGAAGGCAGAGCTGACAGTATTCCAAAGGCAAGATTGAGCTGTTTTACAGATAGCATCTGGTAGCCCGAATCTTCTGATCCAGTGGCTGGCCACAGGATCATTTAGACATAAACTGTGGGCACCATCCCTAAACTGGTGAGTGAAGAGCTTGCTAGATAGAGTCTTACACCTTGATTGTGCAATGATGGGTATATCTCTAGAATTTTGAGCTAAGTCCCACTAACTAAATTATTGATAGTCTGTTTCTAACATCCATTATGCTAGTTAGCAAGCCACTAATTTCACCAGTGAAAATTCACAGTTTTAACATGGCTTATGCTAATTATCAGAGCCTCAGGTCAGTTGTCATGGATAAAGGTAACTGAAACTTCTGCAGAGTGAGGTTGCTGATTAGAAGGCTCAGAGCCAACTCCTGAAGTGTGAATCTTGCGTTATGTCAACTGACCGTATCTGGTGTAGAACTTGAACTAGTACATGCACCTTAATATTATACTTCGTGTACTGAAATGTTTTGAAGCAAATTATAGACATCCTAATAATCATATACCAAATATCACCTCCTGAACTAAGAGCCTAATATGTTCTGCCTTTAGAAGATTATTTAATGGAACACAAGGTTTTAACTGTGTGTTTAACATAGGGAATGAGTACAGACATGTCCCTTAGTCCATGATCTGGGTTTCCCACGTCTCAGGTGTCACACTTCACATCTTGGACCCTCAGTTTTCTCATCTCTAAAATGGAGTGATGGTAGTCGTACTTCACAGGATTATTTTAAGGATTAAGTGAGGCATGTATATGAAACATGTCTGGCACATAGAAAAACTTCAGTAATTATTAGCATTAAGAGAAGTTCTCTCAAACTGATGGTTGCCAGGTTGGAGGGGTTGCGGGGCTCGATAAAAAGGTGAAGGGATTGAGAAGTACAAATTGGCTATTACAAAATAGTCGCGGGGATGTAAAACGCAGCATAGGGAATATAGTCAATAATATGGTAATAACTATGTATGATGCCAGGTAGGTACTAGACTTATCAGGGGCATTACTTCATAGGTTATATAGATGGCTAACCACTATGCTGTACACCTGAAACTAATATAATATAGAATGTCAACTGTATTTAAAAATTTTAAAAGGAAGTAAAATAGTCACGGGGATATAAAACGCAGCATAGGGAATATAGTCAATAATATGGTAATAACTATGTATGATGCCAGGTAGGTACTAGACTTATCAGGGGCATTACTTCATAGGTTATATAGATGGCTAACCACTATGCTGTACACCTGAAACTAATATAATATAGAATGTCAACTGTATTTAAAAATTTTAAAAGGAAGTTCTCTGGTAAGTATCATTTTTTAAAGAAAATAGCCTTTTAAATAGTGATTCAAACAAAAATTTTAGATAGCAGCAGTACAGGTCAAGTTTATGTTGTTTCTTTAAAAACAATTTTTAAAATCATTTTTTAATTTTATAATTTAATGCGCAGTGTGTGCATATTTAACATTTTGGTATAAACCCTTCTGTTTGTGTATATTTGTGTATATATGTATATGTATTTTTTTTTTTTTTTGGTAAAACAAAATTGGGATCATTGTGTTCATTTAGCCCAACTTTGTCATTAATAGACGTACTGTAAACATTTTTCTGTGTCATTACATGTTCCTTGAAAACATGGTTTTTGATGCCTTCACATTATTCCATTGGCATAATAGCTGTTACTGTTGGTTTCTATTTTTCGCTATTATAAATAATGTTGTGGTAAATCCGTGCATATAAGTACTTGTCTATATTTCTGGTAGCTTCCTAGGTTCAAGCCCATTTTTAAGACTCATGATGCATCTTGCCAAATCTCCTTCCAAAAGAATTCTGCCAATCTATAGTTTCTACCACAAGCTGACTCTGGGAATTTTCAGTTTTCTTATCACATGACTTGAATGAATGACTTAACCTCTTAGAACTTCCATTTGTCATTTGGAAAGCATGGCAAATTATTCTACCCTCGCAGGATTTTTGTGAAAAACAAATAAAATTGTTAGCTTCAGTCTTCTGATTCCTACTCCGAAGACATTGAAAGTTAATGCTTCTGTCATTAGCTAGTTATTTGACCCCAATCCTCTTCCAAGCATTTTAATTGTATTACCTTGGACTAGTTGCCCTGAGCTGCTCCTTATCTGTAAGTTAAATGTCTGGTGTACACACGTGAATGATAGTTTAATAAAGAGTGGACATTTCAAGACCCAGTGAGTCCAAGATAGAGGCTAACAGCAAATAAAGCTCATTTGAAAGAGTAAACAAAAAAAAAAAAGTCACAAGTACAACATAAGAATACCAGTGGAATATTCTGCTGACCAGATATTGGAGATTTCTATTTCCCGCTTGGCATTGTGAATTCTTTCGAGATTCTTTTCCCTACTTGAACTACTTGAAGGAACGGATGAAATATGTTCTGCCCATCCAGTTCCAACTCTCAATTTACCTCTGTTGATAATACTCTTTAATCCCATTCTTGAGTGTTCAAATAGAGTGATATACTTGATATTTATTCATTAGATGCTGTGAGAATATTACTAAGAATTCTGATTTTTAACAATTTATTTCTAGATCAGTTAAATAATTATAGCTGTCCTCTTTATAAATATTCCCCTCCCCGTCAGCTCAACTCATCCCGTTGTTATCTCTAGAGTTTTAGTCCTGAGAAATGTAGCCTTTGCAATGAAAGCACCTTGATGAAAACGAACATTCTGTAAGGGACACAGATTTTGTTCCTTCTACCGAGTTTAAATTAGTGCCTTTACCTTGACTGAGACTTAGGAATCCGAAATCCCAGTGGCTCATTTGAATTCATTGGGGTTGTAATAGACTGCTCACCGGTAAAGCTTTCAGGAATCCCTTAAATCAGCCAGCTGAAATGCTAGGACTTTGCCTTCTATGAAACTAGTCGAAACCTGGGAAGTTAAGTTCTTATTTGAAATGACAGAAAGTGGTTTCCTGAGCTCTGGATGTGTTGGTGTCATTATCTGAATAGTGATCGGATGCCATGTCTCAGCACAGTGCAATGAGGAGCGAATGGGCGAGGAATCAGGAAACCTGGGCTCTGGCCCTGCCTTGGCCACGTTCCAGTGGTCATGCTGCTTGGACTAGTTGCTCTGAACATCACTGTCACTTTTTGTAAAATCAGGGGTTGGACTAAGAGGTCATTTTCAATTCTGACGCCATGATCTTTTTTTTTTTTTTCAGCCTTCCCTTTTTACCCTCAAAGTGCAATTACCAAGATTTAAAAAAAAAAAATTGTCTGACAAATAGTCTTTAAGCCTGCACAAAAATTCAGGAGTTTAAGCTAAGTATATGTAGATCCAAGAGTGTCAGAGATAATTCATTTAACAAGTAGGTTTGCGAGGGTAGAGGTAGCAATAAAATATTTAAAAATAAGACATATACTTTATAAAATACTTGTTAGGAAGAGGGATTGGTAAGCATGTGGTGAGGTTGTTATAGTTTCATTTAAAATCCTATTTGTGTGAATTAGATAAATTGCATATTACAAAGATTTGTAGATATTGTAGGTGCCTTCGAAGTGTTAGTGCCAATAATAGATATGTTGGCTTATTTTTAATCCGTGCCTTCTGTAAACACAGACTGTCCTGGAAACTTTGGAGAAAGCCAGATATAATAATAATAGTAGCTACGATTATACCGAGTGTTTACCACGAGCAGAGCCCCACACTGATATGTGAACATTGAGCTGTCCCTATAATCCTCTGAGAGAGAGACTGTTGTTCTGCCCACTTTTCCTTTTTACAGATGAGGAAATGATGGCACATAGAGGTTAAATTACTTGCACACGGTCATCAGCTAGTAAATGGTAGAGCTGGAATTCCAGGTGGTCTGACCTCAGGGTCAACGCTCTTAACCGTTGTGCTCTTTGACCCCTCACCTTGAAGCTTAGGTGAGGAGACAAGACAAATGCATGACTTGTCTCCCTCAGCACTGGGTATTCATATGACTTTGAAGTCTACAGTTGTCAGAACGTAGAGGAAATGCCCTCATCTCTGTAACACTTAACTGTAATACCTGTTTTCCTATTGCTCTTTTCTCATACCCCGCTGGGTATCTTTGGAGATTTGGGAGCCATATTCTCCCCACTGTTCTGGTAAATTTCCAACCCATCTATTACTTTCTGATCATGTTCTTGCCCTCTGTTGTGCTAAATTCAAAGACAATGAGAAAATAGGAATTTGTGGTCACCATAAATCTGCACATACCTCGTATAAACCTGAGGAAGGCACAGAATTGAAAACTGAAACAGCTTTGCACAGGCTGCACTGAAATACTAGAAAAATAGAGACTGCATCTGCAGATTGTGCGGACTAAGTGCATTTGAGGCACAAATCTTGTGGATCCATTTTTTCGTAAGATTGAGCTTGGATACAGCTAGGTCCTTTATGCTACTAAATTAAGGCTCTCAGTTTGACCAGCAAGGCCAGGAAGATGTCATTCTGGTATCTCAGATCAGAGGCTAACACAGAATTCTGGCTAGAGCAACTTGACTTGCAAAGGTAATTTCATTTCTTAAAAGGTACATCCAATGGTTAAACCTCATTCCTGTGCTTAAGTCCTGCAGCATGCTAGTTAAATGCTCCTGGAGCTCCCTGAGGTGTGCAGCTGCCCCCCTGGTCATTCTTCCCTGCTGTCTCGTGATTCCTTACTCTGTGTCCTTACTGTGCTGTAGAAGAGAAGGCTCTTTTGGTGTGTCCCCTTTTTTTTTTTTTTTTTTTTTTAATTTTTTAGGCGAGACAACCCTTGGTCGACCTCACAGATTGCAAGGACCTCTGTCAGCTTACAATCCCTTATTTTTTTATTTTTTTTATGCCTACAACACCTGGTCTTCCTAGGTGGTCACCTATCCAAGTACTAACCAGGCCCGACCCTGCTTAGTTTCTGAGATCAGAAGGGATCAGGCTTGTTCAGAGTGGCATGGCTGTAGACAGGTTGGGCCCACTTTTTGTAAGACTTGAGGCACCAGCAGAGCCGAAGAAAGGTGATGGAGGTAAGGGTGGGACGTCGGCCTGTTAAGGAGGAAGAAGCTTTGTGTCTCACGAACCCAGGTTTGCTGGGAGTGATATTTCTTTGTCACTTTTTAATTTTTTTTGAATCCCTTTTACTGACTAGATTTGACCCCTTATTCCTTGCCTGGGGTTCTTCCTTATATTCTAGCTAAACTGTTTTTACATTTTTCTTTGAACTTTTTTAGTAAAAGAAAATGGCTTTTTGAGAGTTTATGCCTTTCATATTGACATCCAGTTTAAGAAGAATTTAAAGGCTACAATTAAAAATTTTCTCAGTGGCCTTTGGTAGAGACATAGCTTTTGCTACTTTTAAAGACGTTAATGCTTGTTAAAGCCTACTGGCTTTTCTGTTTTCTGTACTTCTTGGTATGTTTGAAATATTTCATAATTAAAAAAACAAAACAAAACAAAACTGCTGCACTCCTCCCCAAAAGACTCACTATTTAAATAAAATTTTAAAAAAGTTATTTAAAATGTTTTTGAATAGCTGCTACGTGCACATGAATGTTTTAAATTATATTTCTAGTAGAGCCATTTATGTTCTTTTGCCTTAGTTCTCTTTGAAATCAGCAGAATATCCTGTACTGATCAGCTGTGTGACCTTGGGCAAGCCATTTAATTTTCTGAGTCTCACTTTCTTCATCTGTAAAAAGAGGACAATATTAGAACCTACTTCATAGAGAACTTGTGAGGAGTAAATGAGTTATATGCATGAAATGCTTAGGGCAGGATTTGGCACACAGTAATGATCAATTGTTGTTGTTAGTAAAATGAGCCTGTCTTTGAAGTCAACCCAACTCGAGTTTAAATCTCAGTGTCCTCCCTCATAGTTTATATACAAATTTAACCTCTATCTGAGTGAAACGTGAATAATAGCACCTACCATAAGAGTTTGAGAATTAAAGGAAATACTGTAAAGTGTTTGAAATACCCTGGCACACAATAAATACTCCATAAATGATAATTATCTTTCCATTATAACTCAAATTGGCATATTTCCTTTGAGCCTTTCATATGCAAATTTTAAACACATAATTACAGTATAAGTACAATTTCATGTCTTGCTTTTTTCAAGTAATATTTTATTAAAAATGCCTTTTACAGTAACTACATAAACTTCAAAGCCATCATTTTAATGACTGCATAATATTTCATTAAGTTGTATAATTATTGAATGGACCTTTCCTTTAGTATTGAATATTGAAGTTATTTCCTAGTTTACCATTATAAATGAAGCCACGTGAAACATCTTTGTATATAAAGCCTTTCATATTTTGTACTATTAACTTATAAAAGATTCTGTGAAGTATTTTTCTCAGTATGTGACTATTTTCACGATTCTTTGAATGTATTCTTTGTATACCTCACTGAATGACAGTCTTCTATGTAAGGTTCACCACTTTATCCTCAATACCTAGCACATAGTCAGTGCTCAATAAATATTTATTGCATTAGTGAACAAATGTACATATTATTGTGTTATTTCCCAAAAATGCCAAGACTTCTTTATGTTTTCATTTTATTATCTTAAAAATATTCTTAAAAGCAGAGAAACGTTTCATCCACCGAGGTCATAGGAAAGGTCACGATAACAGGCAGTATTTCTTGAACACTTTCTATGCCCCAGGCAGCGCCCTCAGGCCATTACATGCATTGCCTCCTCCAATTTGCTGAACAGTTATCGGGGTAGCTACTCTTATCGCCACTTTACAGCTGATGAGGCACAGAGAGGTGAGGTGATCTGCCCAGTATCACACAGGTGGGGAGTGGCAGAACCCAGATTCGAACCAATGCTTGGGCCCATAGTCTCAGCACTTAATGACTAGGCTGCGTATCCACCCTAATTTTACTTTTCCAGCAGCTCATCCCATTACCCTTTAGCCAGCCTAACATGTTATTTCCCAGGGATCCTGAATTTGTTAACTCACAGGTGTCCCTCAGCCCCAAGGATTGTGCCTCAGCCTCAGAACAACAGCCAGAATTGCTCACCAAGTGAAGGATGTGTGAATACATTTTTCATAAGCCTGGGATTTTTTATTAGAGAGAAGAATTCTATTAGATTGTTTAACATTCAAGACAGCTAGTAGGTTTGGAACATTGTGTGGGAATCAGTAACCCACGGAGGGGTCCTTGGGACCCAACAATACAAAGGCGGCGATCCTGGGGGTTAGCTTTCCATTCAGTTAGCGACTGAAATGGTAGAGCGACTTTTAAAAAGTATTAACTATGTTATGACGTCCATGTCTTCAATTTCTCTTTGAGATCATAAACAAAACATATATTGGTCTCTGCCCCCAGTCTCTGGCACAGAACTTGTAAAACAGTGGTAATTTCCTAAATGAAAGAGCCCTAGGAGCATCTCTTGTTCTAATGAGATGGCTCCGTGTGGGCTCCTAGGTAGGAGTTGATCACCAGGAAGACCAAACCATTTATTAGAAGCTTGGAATTTTCCACCCCACCCCTCGTCCTCCAGAGAGAGGAGTGGGGCTGGAAACAGAGTTAATAATTGATCGTGCCTATGTGAAGAAGCCTCCATAAAATCTCAATAGTACAGGGTTTGGTGGTAAACACATCCAAACCAGGAGGCTGATGTGCCCCAGCTCTGCGAGGATGGAAGCTCCTGGGCTTGACACCCTCCCAGACCTCACCCTGTGTGTCTCTTCATCTGGCCATTCATCTGTATCCTCTACTGTATCCTTTAATAAACTGGTAAACAGTAAGGAAATGTTTCCCTGAGTTCTGTGAGCCACTCTAGCAAGTTAGTCGAACCCAAGGAGGAGGCCGTTGGAATCTCCAATCTATAGTGAGTTGGTCAGAAGTCCAGGGGATAACCCGTGCTTGTGACAGCGTCTGCAGTCTCTGCGTGTGTTGGGTGGGAGGGGGCGGTCTTGTGGGACTGAGCCCTTAACCTGTAGGATCTGATGATATCTTTGGGTAAATAGTGTCAAAATTGCTTGTTGTTTCGGGGAAACCCCCCACACATTTGGTGATTAGCAGTGTCAGAAATGAAATGTTTTGTGTGAATAATAAAGGAGGCTCGCAGGGAAGAAACAAACACACATAGGGAACAGTTGTTTTTTTCTCTACACAGGTGGAAAACTGAGTTTTTCCATTTTACTTCACTTTCCCCTTATCAGTTTATTACGGGGCTGGGAATTTTGAAGAGCATTTGTGTCTGTAAGCACTACAAGGTATATTTTTTCCCCTTGCAAATGACTAAATCTTAAAAACAGCAGAAGGTTTATCTTTAGACTGCTATTTGTATATAGAGGTTTTATTTTTTAGTCTTTCGCATGTGGCTTTTGTTCTGGTCGTTAAGTTGTGATGTTAAAAGCTTAGAATTTTTTAAAAAGCGTCACTTCTTCAACTCACCGTGGACTTAAAGGTTCCAGCACCCCACAGGTAGCATGAAGGATGCGGAGTGCGGGCGAGCCCTCGTATTCACGTTGCTGATGTTCACGACAGTACTCCAGCCCCCTGATACCTTGCTCACCCTCCCCCGGTTTTGTCCCGAAGAAACGATGATCATACTGAGCACTGCAAGCCTTTTTGTGGGAAGTAAAGGGCTCTCCAGGTTGGCGTTTGACAACCAACCAAGGAATTCTAATTGGCAGATACTGTGTTGAAAGAAAAATGCTTCTTGTGCATGTTCGTCCTGCTGCTGCTTCAGAGTGCGTGAGGGAGCTTCTCATATCAGTAGAAAATGAAGTGCATTTGGAGAATGTGGGGAGGTATTCAAGAGCCACAAGTGGTTCAGTCTCACCCTGCTTCCCCTAAAATATAAAATTAAGACCACCCAGATGTAGATGGAATTAACTTTGGAATGGCAGAAAGGACTATCTGTGTCTCAGGTGACATGCCATTTTTTGGTAATTCGAGATGAGAACTATATAAACAAACATACCTTTTTAAAAGAGGTGGTGTCTGACCACCCAGAGTCACCAAAACCTGAGTCTGAATTCTGGATTCTACACTTGCTAGCTGGGTATTTTTGATCAAGTTTCTTAACCTACCTGAGTCTTATTTTCCTCATGTCACTGACTCATACGTTGGATGTGAGATTAAATAAGACAAGGCATATAATATGCTCAGCACAGCTTGGTAGGGGCCTCAACCTCTCAATAATGAGTTTTTCTTTCTGGGCCTGGGACTCTTAATTCTGTGTCTGTTGCTGATGACCCCGTGACTTAGGGAAAGCTGGGTTCTGAGTTGTCAGACAGAAGTAGTAACCCTTCGAGGTGATGTGAAGAACACGTAAAATATGCTTTGCGAAATATGAACAAGCACAAAGTGAGCCCTTGCTGACATTTCCTCTAGGTCGTTGGTTACCAACTGAATGAGGGGTGGGTACCTTGCTGTGGGAGTCCCATTGTGAGAGGCCTCTAGTTGGATCAAGTCCATAAGGAAATCACTGGCCACTTTTGGAGCCATAGGGAGAATAGAAAGTAATAGTTAGCCAAAGTCTGTTGTGTGTCAGTAGCTTTATATGTTGCTTCACTGAATCCTCAGAGCCATCCTGCAGGAATGTTCTCTTCCCT